>NC_135316.1:45711138-46013138 GCF_048772815.1 Callospermophilus lateralis | reverse complement strand
TATTTTGTCATAGTATGTTGATATTATGTTATTATTTTCCATATGGGTAGCCAGTTGTCTGGACATATTTCAATAAGCAGCCTATACATTCCACACTAAATTGTAATGCCACATTAGTCATTTAAGAAGTTTCTTTTGTGCATTAGTCTGTTTCTGTGCTTCATATTTGGTTCTATTTTATATTTGTCTGACATTGCACCAATATCAGAGAATGAATCATTCTAGCTATATCAATTTTTCCTAGCAAAAGCCCTCCTATTTTATTCTTCCTTAAATTGTTCTTTAATTATTTTTGATCATTTATGTTTCAACTTGATTTTTGGAAAAAGCTGGTTAAGTTTTTCCAAAAATAGAAATCTTGTTGGACTAACATGCATTTATTGGAAAAGCACTGAATCTTTAACTGCAGGAGGTCTGACTTCTTTATAATATTGACTCTTTCTCTTGCATGAATGGTGTGTGTTTTGGGATATGTGTAGGAATATGTGTGTGTGAATACATAGCATTCACACACACAAATACACAAACATGCATATTCCTCAGTTACTTCTAGAGTTTGAGAAGTTTTCCATAAATATTTTTATGCAATTTTTTTTAGATTTATTCCTGAGTATCTCAGATGTTTTTGTTGCCATTGAGGATGAGATCATTATATTCTCTAATTGGTTGTTGCTCATAGATAGGCATGCTCTGTGCCAAAATTCCTATGTTGAGGTTTAAGCCAGCAAACATTAAAACGCCATTATTAGTACCGATCCAAATATTTCCTTAGATTGATATTATTTATAAGAAATCATATAATCTGAAACAAATATAAATTTTAGTCCTTCCCTTGATTTTGTGTGTGCATGTGTGGTGCTGGGAATTGAACCTGGGCCTCCTGCATGCTAGGTCAGTGTTCTACCACTGCACTCACCTAGCATCTCCAGTGCTTTTGTAATACTTATGTCTCCACTTTGTTCCTTTTTTTGCTCCTTCCTTCTTTGCCTTGTCATATTGCACTGTCTAGCCTTTCCAATAAGATGTTGAATACTAAGAGTAAAAGCATGCACCCTTGCCGTGGCCCTGACATTAAAAGAGTGTTTCTAATCTCTCATCATTAATTATGCTGTTCTTTTCCAGGTATTGGTAGCTATCCTTTGTAAGGCTAAGGATGGTATTTTACATGCTGCCAAGAATTTGTATCATGAATCTGAATTGAATTTTTCAAGGATTTTTTTTACATTTACTTATAATTTTGTTTCCCTTTTCTTCAATTAATATATCTAGTATGAATTATATTAGTAGAGATTAAAGTATTGCATTCATTGAATATATGGTTTAGTGTATCTGTCATGACAATATGTAATTATTTTGTATGCATTATCATAAATGAGACTAGTCATGACTTTTAGTTATTATATTGCCCTACTCATGTTTGATAATTTATACAGTTGGATAGGGGTTGGGAATATAGAAGATGCTTAAAATATTTTTGTTTGTCATCTTTTGTTGTTTGAAACTTTTTTAATTTAAAGCTTCACTAAGATTAAATATATATTTGTTTTAATTTATTTTTCTCAGAATTAAGAAAGCTTGATCAATATGATGATTCATATCTTCCATCAATTCTAGAAAATTTCTTGCCATTTTATTGGAGATTAGAATACTATCTTTCCCACATTTTCTTTCTATTCTCCTTTTAGAACTCCAAATTTGGTTATTCTTACTCTACCCTGAAGACCTTTTGACATATCGTATGTCCCATTTCTCTATTTATGTACTGAATTCTAGTTAATTTTTCAAGTCTATTTTGTGTCACATGTCATTTAACACATTCCTTGAGGTCATCTTGTTGTTATTTTTTGTTAATAGAAGTTTTTTCCTAAAAATTCTAAATTTTTTAAAAAGTTTTTTCTAAAAATTATCTTTCATAGTGATTGATTCATTGTTTATGATATGTATTACACTTTCCCCAAATATCATAATGTTTATAATATTTTCAGATTTCTATTATCTTATAGTACTCTTACTTTGTTAATTTAATTTTTTTGCCAGTTTTCCCATGATTATTTGTCTTATTCAGTTGTAAAAGTTCTCCATATATTTTAGGTATAAATAAGACATGAATCGCACAAATTTTCTTTCAATTCATGACTTGTCTTTCTAGGAGCTGGGGAAGTAAGAAGGAATTGATTGCAAAGGGAAAGAAACAACAGTTTTGTTAATGACAAAACTATTCTATATCACAATTGTGGTGATCTTTACATAATAGAATATATTTGTCAAAGCTTATCTAAATTTATATTTAGAATGGATTATTTAATTATATACCAATTATACCTTAATAAGTCATTTAAAGAAAGATTTTAAAAGTAGGTAAAATTGTAAAGTTTGTCTTTTTTTTTTTTTTTTTTAACAGTGGATGCTGCTCTATTGCCTTTTGACTTTTTTTGTGTGTGTGTGTTTTGAATTACTTTGTAATTTAAAAATACATGGGAAATACCTTTGCAGATCTGGCTTTGTCAATGAGCCACGATTCAATGTAGGAAACTATTCTAGAGTATTATCAGTGAAAATGACTAAAATGCAAAGCAAACTCTTCCTTTCAGTATTGAATAGCTTAATTATTCTATTCAGATTCTGAAGTCTACAAGCTTCTGGACATAAATTTATCAAAGAATTGCACATGAGCTAGGAGTGCAGCTCTGCTCCATTGAGGGGATGGGAGCTACAAGCATCATGTACAAAGTGCTACACAAACTTTCATAGATATTCCTGGTTGGTGAGGATATTCCGGGATCTCCAGATGTTTCAATTAGAAAAGATCTTTAAACATTATTAAATTGCTCATCTGATTTGCAAAGAGAAAAGAGGGCCACATTGGCTGCTTTTCTGGAAAAGCACACATGCCAAAGCTCTCTCCTCTGTTGTGAAAGATTTCCCAGCATACTCAGCATGGATGTGAGCACTATCTTTAGTGGGCACCAATGCCACCTACAAGCTTTGAACTCCAGATGCCGGAATGCCCCTGGGCAGAGCTTGGGTATCCAAATGCACAATCACAAAGTTTTAGTTTCATCTTCATTTCTCTTCCATTATCTCTAGAAATGCTTCTGAAGTACACTGAGTGTCTTGGTACTATAACAAATACTAGAGACTGGGTGCCTTAAACAACAGAAAGTTATTTTCTTACAATTTCTGGTGGGAGGAGAGACCAGATGGAGGAGCCAACAGATTGTTCTTGGTGAGGGCTCTTTTTGCAGATGATCTTCCTCTCCCTATGTCCTTATAAGGGTGGGAGATCTAATGAGCTCTCTGGTGTCTTCATTATAGGGGCACTGATTCTATCAGGGATGTATTCTGATGACCTCATTTAACCCTAATTACTTCCTTACTCTAAAATCAGTCATACTTAATGTTAGGATATTAACATAAGAATTTGGGTGGGGGCCACAATTATGTCTGTAACACTACAGTTTTGTAACAACTAGTGAAAGAAAACTGATTTTTTAAAATTTTCCTAATCTCACATGGAACCCTGCCTATTTTGAAAGATTTTCCCAATCATATAGTAACTGACATATTATTAAATGAGATTATTAGTTTAATTACTTCAAGTTGCTATTACCTCAGTCAAAGGAGAAGTCACTTGGAATGATAGAGAGCCTAGTAGTTCTGAGGAAATGCTTTTCTTGATCTTCTTAGAATATTAAAAATAATACAGTAAAATTCACTCAGGAAATTAAATTGTGAATTATCGCACATATTTCTATGTCTTCTCTCTGGTGAAATTTCAATGACTTTTATCCCTAACAGTACTATCATGCGAAATAGTGTTTAAAAACCTTTCATTAATAAGAAAAAGTAAGAATAAATAAAGAAATTCTTATTATGGAAATTTTGAAACATATAGAAAAGGAGACAATAAGAATAATGCCCCTCCTCTTAGGCTAACCACGATCCAGTTCTAACACCATCCCTACACCAGGCTCACTACACCATCCCTACACCAGGCTCACTTCTCCTGTGTCTCCAACTGTATCCCCTTTAAGTCACTGAACTTTTTTGAAGGAAGTATCAGAAATCAGAAATCATATCATTTTTCCTCCAAATATTTCAGTATACATCTCTAAAAAGGACTTCAAAATTTCCTATTATTTCGTGAGCATATCTAAAAGAACTAATAGTAACTTCATGATATCAACAAATGTTCTGTCAGTATTCTTATAAGTTTGTTTTAAAATTTGAATTAGTTTATAAATGATGCCCATACACGTAAACTGATTAGTTTGTACTAGATTGTGAAAAAAAAAAAAACCAGTTCTTTCATTCAGCATTTTACTGATTCTATGTTATTTATTAAAGTCAACTTTTTAAATATTCTTAAATTTCTTAATATTGGTAGGCAGATCTAAATATCTGAGTTTTGGCCAGAGTGCTTTAGAAGTTTGGTCTTTTTATCAGGAAGCATTGTTAGGAAAGTAGATGAATAATTTAAGTTTTCTTAGGCTCTGGGGCCAATAATTTTGAAAATTAAAGGCCAAAGGTAATGTAAGTTCATATATTGTTACCAAAAAATCACAATAAGAACAGAGGTGGAAAAATACCCGTGTTTTAAACAAACATTTCCAACTCCATCCTCCCCACCAGCCCAAAACACAGGTGTGTATTCTCAGGTGAAGAGTGAAAATGTGGCTAGAGAAGGGAGAGCCTAGTAAAGCAGCACAAATTCTAGGTTCAGGAGGTCAGTTCCTTGTCTATTTTTAAAGTTGTAGAAAAACAAATTCTTTCTATCCCTCTGTTGGAAAATTTATTCATCATTCAGATTTTTTAATTTTCATGACAATGTTTCTGGTTCTTAGGAGGTTATATGTTTCAGAGTTTCCTAATTCTACCCAGAGAACAAGCTGGAAGGGGATCTTCTTTCCACTGAAGGGACCTTTGGTTATTCTCCTGTTCATTCAAAGCCAACAAGAAAGCTCACTGTCTATACCCCAGGCATGAAAGAGTCTTTGAAGCACAGTGAAATGTACATAAACAGTAGCATCCAGTAGAGTCCGAATCCTCTTAATCACCAAGGAGCTGAGCTGGCTTGGAAAGGCACCTATCTATGCCTTAGTTTCCTGTCCCATCCTAAGGATTACCTCACAAGTACCATCTGCATGTTTAATATTAACTAAGCATCAGGACCGAGTAAAGCACATAAGAAGGTTCGTGTCCAATAGTGTATAAAATGAATGGAAGCAAAGCAAGAACAAGGGACAAGCAGTTAATGTAGAGTAGATGGATGATTGGGGCCGGGTTAGGGAAGATGGAAGCCCATTCCAAAGGAATGGAATGTTAGGACCTTCAAGACACTCACCCCTCACCCCTGCTCCTCATCGGTGACCAACATCACCAGACTCCAGAGAATTGTTCCTCCCAGCAGGCAGTTGTTAATGAGCATTCCCTGGGTGGCTCCCTTCCAGTCTTTCTGGGCAGACAATCCAGGTACCCCTGGATGGCCCCCTTCCTGCCTTTGGCCATATGGGCAGGATAGAAAGAGGGGGCAAGAGGACTAAAAAACCCGGAAACATAAGAGGACAAGATTCACCCCCTACTGTGGATACCAGCTCCGGATCCTCTTCTCCCTAGGGAGAAAGCCTTCTCTGTTCTATCCTTCAAATAAAATTTCTCTTCTGCGCATGCCTCGGCGTTTCTTGGGTGTTCACTCTTTGACACCCGGGAACGGTCTCAGAAGCATTATTGTTATTAATGTCTTTATTATTCATTCAGTGGATAGTTGTTTCCTGTCTTTTACTTGCTTAATTCCCCACACATTGTATTATTTTCTATAGCTATAGTAAAATTTGACAATAGGCTATTTCCAAATTAATGTTTGGTAAAATCTGTTCAGAAGAGAATGTTGAACAAGAAAAAGATATGAAGTAATTGTAATTGAGAGCCCTCAAAATACTTCAGATTAAGAAGAATAAGTGTTTCAAAGTCAGGAACACTGAACTATTTTCTGTTTTATTAATGCATTTTTAAAAGTGTGGCCCAGACCAAATGATTTATGACAGCACTTCGTAGTATATTAGGAAGTGCCCTATAGTATATTTTGTAAATACGGTGACATTTTAGTGATAAGAGCTCTCATTACAAGTCTCTGATATTAAATCATTCCTCCAAAGACAGGTTAAACTGTCAGGTTTGGGGTAAGAATTATAGGGTTTATAGATTCATGGAGTGGAAATCAGTATGCTTGAGCTGTATAATGTATATTCACTGTGAAGCTGGGACATAGTAGAACAAAAATGATTAAAATACTAAGGAATGAAGAGAGTGAGAAGTGTGTGTGTGTGTGCGTGCGTGTGCAAGCTCTCCCAGAGTAGCTTTTAAAATCCTGCTTTTTGCATGGGTGAGAATACCTGTCATTACCAGCATTATCATTTTTATTTGACTCATGCAAAACTTATAACCCTCTTTGAAGTATTTTCATTTAAGACTTTTAACTCAGTTTGAGACTAGTATACCCTGCTGGCCTACCTGACAGGGAAAGAGGGCCAATTGCTGTATTTGAGCAGGAATTCTGGCAGTTATCAGAAATGAAAATAAAATCAATCAAGGACACATTTTGATGAAATAGTGCTGATTCTAACACAGCAACTGTTACATTTTCACTTATTAGACAATTAAACAAAAGAAGACCATAGAATGACACTGTAGCAATCTGGTCCCTTTTTCTAGGTCTCCTATTCAGTGCAAGTCAGGGTTGTGCCCTTAAAGACAGATGTGGGTCAACTGTACTTCCCAGGAGAGTCATGGAGTTGGTTCCATTAAATAACTACTTGTTCATAAAGTAAAATTGATAAACATGTAGGACTTTGATAACTAGGAAACTATAGATTATTGAGTTTTCTCTTCAGAATTACCATTCTCGTGCCTTGCTGCAACAGGCTGAATGTTGTGTTCCCTTGAAGTCCATACATGGAGATGCTAACCTTCAAGTAAAAGCATTAGGAATGGGGGCTTTGGATGGTAATAAATTTCTCATTAGTAGGATTATTATCCTTATGAAAGGGACCTCAGAGATCTCTCATCCTCTTTCTTCCATGTGAGGGGGCCCCAAGAAATTGGCCTACTTCAACCCAGAAGAAAGATTCTCACTATGACATGACCATGAAGTATTGCTAACAGCGTTAGATATCAGAATGTGAGCTGGCACTTGCCCATGTTAATAATCCTTCGTAGACTACTGTTGTTTGTAAATATTTCAAAACAAGAAAGGCAAAGGGGGAAAATATGAATATTGTTGTGGGATATTACAGCATAGAATTAATAACTGATTTAAAATCTGAATCAAATTTCAATGGCAAAATCAAGAAGGTGAAATATTCTTACTGTTAAGAAAGTAAATGAGATTTTATGAGGCAACATATCCCCTAAGCTCTATTTGCAAATCCCTGGACTTACTCTACCAACCCCACCAAAAAATGAAAGGATTTTTTTCTATGAAAGGGAACATTTGTTAGGAAATAAAGATCAGAACTACTGGATAGGGATATCATGCTTTGTGTGCTTTAAATTTTCATTTTAAGAATAACTTTGAAGTATTTTACATATTTGTGGGATTATCTTTCAATAATTGGAAAGACTTTTATTTAGCATTCATTTCATTTTGTGTTTCCTTTTTTAAACTGTTTTTCATTATCAAATATTCATGTCAGATAGAGATCATTTTTTGTGTTATTAAAATATATAATCTTGCCAGGCATGGTAGCACCTGCCTTTAATCCCAGCAATTCAGGAAGCTGAGGCAGGAGGATCACAAATTGCAAGACCCTGTCACAAAATGAAAAATAAAAGGAGAGGGGATGTAGCTCCGTAGTTAAGCACCCTGTGTTCAATCCCATGACCCCCAAATAATATATATGTATATAATTTTATCATAATAAGATTGGTTCATAATAATCACAAACCATGCATTTATTATTTATTATTTTAATTAAAAAGTCTGCAAATTTAATTTGACCCTATCATACCAAAAGATTTACTGTTTGTTTTTATTATTATTACTCCTTATTATTTAAGACATACAAATAAAGTTTCATGGAAAACACAGATTGACTTATTATTTAGGAAATTTCCAAAAGTTTCCAAGAATTTTAGTTCCTCAGGCTCAAATTTTATGGGGGATTCGGAAACACAAGAAGGAAGTGAACATAAAACAGCTGTGGAAGGCCTGTAGAGGAAGAGACCATCTCACATGGTGAAGAGAGTAGCCTTCCTCGGCAGGGCTCTAGTCCCCAAACTCCTGCCTCACCACACACAACTGTGATTACTATACCAGAAGTTAAGCCTTTGGAGAAATAATCTTAAGACTTAGGAACTTGCAGTTGAGATCTAGGGTGACCTGTGCATAGAAAAAAAATAGCAAATTAAGTAAAACTCTACATATTCTACTCTGGGGCCTTTCACATCCTTCCTCCATTTAAGTTCCAAAGTGTCAGAGAAACTGTTTCTAATTTGCTCATTCTCTCACCACCCTGTCAAATTCAGGTACATGAAGTTACTAGCATTAGTTTATGAAATGATTGCATTCCCCTAACACAAAAGACTGCTGGCCCTTCTTCCCTATCCATATCATTTCATACCACTAAACATTTTAGTGACACATTACTAAATAAGAATAGATGTCCAGATTAAAGACTCTCAAGACTTTTGAGGAAAGCCTGAAACAGAAAAGAAAATTAGAAAGGAAGAAGATGCAAAATAAAGAATTCAATGCAAGATTTGGATGATGGATTGGTGAAGTATCAGATAAAATAAGACATGAATATAATTAATGAAATTTATTATGGCAATTTATTTTTAACCACAATAAATTGGGAGTAGTTGGAAGAAAATACTTAAAATTAAAGATTAAATCAGCAGGTCCACTATTAAAGTAATAGCAGTTACAGAATTAGAAAACTGGGGGGCGGGGAAGCAGAAGTTCAGAGGTTATGTAAAGAGTGGCACAGAAATAATTTTTATGGTTGAAAACATTTTTTTTCTGATTAAAAAGTATCATGAAACACCGCCCTAAAAAAAATGCCCATTTCAAAACTCTAGGAAAATAAAGAATCAGGCAAGCATTAAGAAGCTACAGGAGGGTTGGAATGAAAATGGCTTCCTTCTTTTCAACAACACTAAAATTAGACGTCAGTGAAATATAGCCTTCAAAAGGCCTTTCTGAGTGAAAACATTTCCAGCCTAGAATTCTCTATCCAGCCCAAATATGAATCAAGTATAAAGGTAAGGATGTTAGTTACTGTTAGTTGTTTCTTAGGAAATTACGAAGAATATTCTTCTTAAAAAAATGTTGGAGCTCCAAAAGATGATCCATCTTAGCATACACGTGAAGAGAAATTCCAGGTTTAGTGACCGACAATGCAAATTAGAATGAAATGAGAGCACATGGTGGGAAGAATGTCTCCAAAAGCAGACAAAAAGTAACTGATAGTTGATTTCATATATTTGAACTCTTGAAAAATATTCACAATTGGTTTAGAGTTCTACTGCGCATTTAGAAAAAGTTAGTAGCCAAGTTTATAGACAACTTTCAATAAAACAGAACAGAAAAATAAATTACCATAGTATATTGCTGAACTCTGTTTTGAAAACTGCTTGTCGCCCTAATAATATTTAGTTGATTCATTTATTCAAAAAGTGTGATAAAATAATATTGGAGAGACTCACCTGACAAAGGACTTATGTCTCTGATCAGCAGGTAACAATGATGGGAGGCCAGCCAATGGCAAGACACACAAGTGAATTCAGAAGTTGATTCTCCCCTACTTCATCCTTGAAATGACTACATTTCTGGTCTCTGCCTTGATTGTGACCTTACAAAACATCTAAGTTTGAAATGCCCAGCTAAGCTACTTCTGTATCCCTGATCTATAGACACTGGAGTAATAAATGTTTATGTTTTCAAATATTTTAGAGTTGTTTGTTATAAAGCAATAGATAATTAATTATAGTTTATTAAAATAACTTTTTAAATAAATGTATAACAAGCAAGGAAGGCAGTCTTCAATTATACAAATATTTTGCTTGGTATAGAATTATAGATGCTTTTTAATTTTAAGATTTATTAATGTTCAGAGAAGATGCATTCCTCCTTCATTTGTGACTCTGACAACATAGATGAAAATTCAGAGTCATATTTCTAATGACCTATTTGTTTATCTAAACATCTTATGGAGAATGCTATTACAAATGTAGGCTGTGGTAATAGTCATACTGAACTTAGCCATCAGCACTTTGACCAATGATCTTCATTTGCCTAGCATCCCCAATCTGGAGATAAAATTCTATGGATTAAAAAAGAAAAGAAAAGCTCTTCTTCCAGCTCACAGAGGATTGGTTGGAGTGGATGCCTAATTACAGCAGAGCCAATCAGGTTCTTTCTCTCAGGGATTTAGAATTGGCACACATGGATGGGGTGATTTAACTGTAGGGATCTAAAAAGAATGTTCTATAGACTTAGAGTCTAATATGCAGCCATCATGGAAAACTGCACATCAAACAAACAGAAGACCAGAGAGTTTACCCAGTGAGAAACCTGAAGCCAAAATATGAAAATAACCACTGGCAAGCCGACTCAGAAATATGCGCACTTGCATGCACACATTGAGATAAATGGTCCCTCCACTTAAATTTATTTTATTTTTAATTTTTCCTCACTTAAATTTCTTTTAAATGACCTCGGTGAACATTGCCTTTTATTTAAGTTAGTTTAACATAGGTGGATTTCTAGTCTTTGCAAATTAGTCATTACTGAATTAGATGGAACTCAGTGAGAAACATTCTTTGGCTATACCTGGAAGATGAACTGTAGGAACCACTTTACTGTTGTGTCAGGGGGCTTTATCCTGAAGTGTTATCCTGAGGTGATGCCTGTATGGGAGACAAGAACAGTATAGTTGCAAGCTCTTCATAAAGCCCGCCATCAATGAACAAGCAAAGAAGCTGTGATTGCTTTCTTTTGGAATATCTGTATATAAATTAAGATATCTAAGTATCAGCTGATCTTAATAAGGACAATGCAATCCTATTCAGCAGTCTGTAGCATTATAAAACTGACATGTTTTAATTGAATAGGCTCTGCTGTCATAAAACTGCCTGTAATAGCATATTATTTATTTGTTTATATTAACCAGAATTATAGTCATATCTTAAATTATCTTGTTTTCTTATTGTGCAATGTTGTGGATTATACTGACTCTGATTTGGAAACAACTTTAAGATTTTTGCTACTTCCTAGGTTCATTCTTGATACTGTGTAATGGAAATTGTGTAATTTTTAAATAAAAAACCAAGGATAATCTCAAAGCTGGTTTTAACTAAGTTCACCATTCCTGCTCACTCTCTTTATGTTATGAAATATCTGGTATCCTGAAGCCAGACTACATAAAACAATGTTTGTTCATTAAAGAAATATTTGCTGAACCCCTCCTATTGGCAGATGCTTTGTTAGTTTTTTCTGGATTTATACATGTGTGATTTCTATAATTTCTCTGAGCTTCATTTTTATGATCTATAAGATAGTAATAATTTTGTTATGTTTATATGTTCATTGTGTGGATAAATAATCCGCTTATTCCTGGGTACATAGTAGATACACAATAACTGTTGTGTTCCTTGTAATTATGCATACACATGAACAAATTAAATTGAATTACTGGGTGCCCATTTGGGCTCTGGAATTATAATAATTCAGCAGGAGGAAAATATAATAAACAATAGAGGAATAAGAAGTCTGCAAACTGAGAATAAGTCAAATAGCGAGAATTAACTACTTATTAGAATGCCTCATGGCCTCAACAGAGCTCGCTCTTAGGCACAGGCTGAGCAGAGCAGTGACTCTACAGGTAAGTATAGAAGGTCTTAAATGATCCTTTTGAAATGATCAAAAAGCCTATTACCATTACCAAAACTCTCACTATTCTCTCTGGATCAATTTCTACTCTGAAGCTATTTGGTGCAGAATTCTACTAAATTCTACAAAATTAGTAAGTGGCTTCTTAGCCCACAGCAAATTAAGAGAAGAGTGCAATCTGTAGGCACAGGGATACCCTCAGGTAGTGGCTGATGATAAAACCAAGAACCAAGGGGTAGGAGCATCAGTGAAGGTAGGTACAATAATTATATGCAGAGTAGAATGAGCTGCATTCTTGGTCACAACCTCACTCAATAATTAATGTCCAACAGAATGGTACAAATAATCAGAAAAGAACTAATCATGTTAGAAATTCTCTGTTTAATAAGGTAAGTTAGTGATTCATAAGATGAGCAAGTTTTTGTTTTAAACATAGAAAAACAATGTTAAAAACTTGAAGTTTTGAATATCGAATTATAATTTTTGTTATTCTTTAAAATGCAATTAGAGGGAATATTAGAGTGCCTGATAATGCTGAGTAATAGAGGCATTATTTAATAAGTTCCATGCAAAAGTGAGCCGAATTTTAGTAATACATAATAGTTTATTTATTTTGACAAATACAGAAAACATCTAATAAGAGGGTATAAGAGGATATATCCACAGGCACCTATTCAAATGTTAAGTACTTCTGGCACATGAACTAGTACTAGGGGGCTATAAATTCCTTTCAACATTTATTCAAAACCTTCATAAAGTAAACACAGCAGGAGACCATGTAAAGTGCATATTCAGTTTGCTGTATTACAGTACTGAATCTTGAAGGACTGTCACATAGAACGTGGCCCTGCTGTCAAGCCAAAGCTGGAGAATAAGTAAAGGTCAGAGATCCAAGTTTGTAATTAGAGATGAGGAATAAAAGCAGAACAGTTAAAGATTAATGTCTCCTCTTTTTAGTACTAGGAGCCCTTGTCATTACAGGTATATTTACTAGTATTAAGTGTAATTTAATGTTAAAAATTAAGCAGATTTTATTTTAGGCATTTAATTTCTTTTACACAATTTCTTTTTCATGATTGACAATTGCTTTCTGTAAGAAGTTGGGACCAATTCTTATATCAAATTATAGTTCCCACATAAAAAGGGAACTATCTCAATGTGTATTACCAACAGTTGACTCTATGAGTGTGCAATACAAGGAGTTGCATAAGTCCCCATACTCAGAAGGACCCAGTCTTAGTTTGATGATTTTTCTCTGCTGCCATCTTGAAATTCTTTTTTTCCCCACAGTGCTGGGGATTGAATTCAGGACGTGGCCCATTCTAAGGCAAGTGCTTTACCACTGAGCTACATCCTCAGCCCTTTGAAATTCTTAATAATTTTTCAGTAAGAGATTTTAAATTTTCATTTTATCTTGGACTCTACAAATTCTGTAGTTGTTCCTCTTGATCTATTTTACAGTTATGCTCAATTAAACTATGAAGTAATGCCTCTGGTGTTAAAAAGTAAATAGATCCAATACTAATGTCACAATCAAGCATAAAATTAATTCTAAATTATGTGTTTTTCTCTTTTTTCCTATACTATCTCTCTTCTCTAGTTAAATGTCATATTAGATAAGTAGACCCATGAAACTGAATTAGCACTGAAATAGATGCATGTATATATGCATACTTAATACGTGACAGATTTGCTACCGAAAATTAAGTAGAAGTAAAATGGTCATTAAAGTAAATGATGCTAATACATTGAAAAGAAAAGAAAAATTATATTTCAAACTTTTGACAAACCTAAAAATCAATGCTGGGTGATTAAAAAATTAACTATGAAAAATAAAGTGCATGGTGAAAAATGTGATTATATTAAAAATACAATATTCTGCTCATCAAGGTAACCTAAAGGAAGTGAAAAGTGAAGCTACAACCTCTGAGAATTGTTACATCATATAAAGTACTGAGAAGACTAATATCCAAAAGAAAATTGCAAATAGTTAAATAGAAAACGGAGGGAAAAATTTGAATAAATGCTACAAATTAAAGGAAACAACAGTAAACATGTGACAGATACTCAGATTTAGTCATAATCAGGAAATACAAATAAAATATAGAATGAGATACCATACCACATCCAGCATATCAACAAAAATTTTAATTCTGTAAGTTACTAAAAATTGAAAAGAATGCAAATTAACAGAAACTTCAATATATTCCTGAATGGATTGTAAATTGGGAAACTTCTTTAGAAAACAGTCTAATCTACCTGAATGTGAAACACACCTATCTCATGGCCTATCAATTTTATCATTAAGTTTTAATAAATTAGAAAAACTCTGATTCATATATCAGAAAATATGTTCAAAAAAACTCATAGAGCATATATTTTGATAGGTTCAATATGTAATGCAAGATATCTTCATTTGATGGCATAATACAGCAATGAAAATGAACAAACCACAGTTAATAAGCATCAGTAGAGATGAGCTTCACTCACATAATCATAAGTGAAAGATACATGAGATGAAAATTTATATGGTAAAATTCAATTCAAGTGAATTTCAAAAGAAAACCCAAAGCATATAATGTTAGGGTCACATGTAAAAGTTACCACAATTTTAAAGGAAAGTAAGAAATCTATTCTTACATTATTGAGGATCGAAGTTATTCTTAGGGAGAGAAGGGTGGAATATGCATTCAGAGATTTTAGAAGCTTCTAAGTTACTGATAATGTTTACTTCTTAATGAGGATTTTATTTTCTTTGATATTGTATTTGTTATTCTTTATTATATACACATAGGATATATACTCTTCTAATGTATGAACATATTTCATAATTTTAAAAAATGGCTTATATTTCAAGAAATTATGTACCTAATATCTACTGTACATAAGGACAACACATTCCAAAGAGCTATGTATTGTTGGCAAACTTGGAGTGAAAGTGACAAATTAGTAACCAACACTTATCCACAAAATCTTTAGAGAAGCAATTATATTTGTGAATACATTAACATTTTTTAAAAGAATGTTATGTACTAGGTCCATTATGTTTTTGTAACAAACACGAATATAAAACACATCTAGTGATAAGAAGCACAAGGCCCTGATACAGAGAAAAAGATGTAAATAAATTGGCTGGTACGTTGAGTTACTTTTTTGAGGAGAACAATCTACTCCTTTAAGTTCCCAGTAATATTTATACAATTAAAAATTTAGAGAATTCTGGTTCTCCAAAAGTCACTTACTAAGTTTCTTTTCTTTTTGTTTTTTATGGACACGATATCTTTATTTTATTTATTTATTTTATATGGTACTGAGAATCAAACCCAGTGCCTCACAAATGCTAGGCAAGCATGCTGCCGCTGAGCCACAACCCCAGCATAAATTTCTTAACTACTGATTAGGGTTGGTGTTTTAGGAACAAAGATTTCAAGGGGTCATGTTAGGGTTTCCACTCCTCACTTCTTTGTTTCCTTTGATAAGGGCCACAGCCTTTTCTATGATGAGGTTATCTTATTTCATATTGCTATAACAAAATGCTCAAGAAAAGAGAGCTTTTAAAGAATAAAAATTTATTTTCTTACAATTCTATAGGCTATGAAATCCAAGATCACTTTCTACTTTCTGTTTCCAAGATGGCACCCTATCACTGCATCCTCTGGAAGGCAGGAACACTATGTGTTCCCACATGGTGGAAGGTGGAAAGGCAATCAGCTGACTGTGCATGAAGCCTTTTTTGTTGTTGTTACTGGGAATTGAACTCAGGGGAGCTTAATTCCTTTTTATTTTGAGACAGGGTCTTACTAAATTGCTAAGGATGGCCTTGAACTTGTGATCCTCCTACCTCAGCTTCCCAGTTCCCGGGATGGCCCACCAGGACAGACAGAATCATGTTTTAAAGGCCCCATCTCTCTCTCTCTCTCTCTCTCTTTTTTTTTTTTTTTTTTTTGATCCTAGGATTGAACTCAGGGGCACTCTATCACTGAGCCACATCCCCAGCCTTATTTTGTATTTTATTTAGAGTCCATGTCTCAATGAGTTCCTTATCACCTTGATTTTGTTGAGGCTGGCTTTGGACTTTGATCTTCCTGACTCAGCCTCCCGAGCTACTGGGATTACAGGCATGTGCCACCATGCCTGGCTAAGGTTCCCATCTCTTAATACTGACACATTAGCCATTCAATACCCAAATTTTACAGAGGATACATGCAAACCATGGCAGAGGTTAAGAAGGGATGCAAATGAGAGAAATTGAGTCAGAAAAGCAGTTGATAACTAAATTATGACAGGCCTTTCATGCTGTTCCATGGTATTTGGACTTCAATAAAGTGATAGCCATCAAAAGATTTTTAACAGGCACAATCAAGTAAAGAGTCTCATGTCATTTGTCGATTAGAGGTAAAAGAAGAGAAAAGTCAGGTGCCAACAATTTCAAGAGATTAAGTGTAAGAATAGATGGGGAGCTAGGAGAGCAAAGTTCATCATTTGAAAATGAAAAACTAAGTTTCTGTCTAAATTTAGAACCCCACTCCCAGCCACAGACTTCCCCACCCCCTTTTTTAGAGTTGGCAATGGAAGTCAGGGCCTTGTACATGCCAGTCAGTTGCTCTATTACTGACTAAATCCCCAGCACTGGAACTTTCCAAAATCAAGCTCATTTACATGAAGCTAATAAGAAGTCTCCTTTCTTCTTAAAGAAAATCTTTGATGATTGCTTTGGATGGGCTTGGGTGCAAGAGAAGATTTTGCCAAGGCAAACTTAAAGCAGATATTCTTTCTGTATGGCTTCTCTGTCTTTGACTTCATGGTTCCTTAAAACCAATCTTGATCTTTACATTTAAGTCCACAGCACTGTGACTTTCCCTGGTCTAGAATATCTGCTCTACTAGAACATAAACTCATATGGAAGACAATAGAACTGGTATAAAGCTAATAAGCAAGCAGTATCTAAAATTATTTCTGTTATTCTAGTTGTGATATAGAAAGGCCACATTGTCTATTTTGATCATCTTTCTTAGGTTTACCATTTCAGTGAGCTAATGTACACTTGTTTACAGAAAATAAGAATTCAAAGCATTTAGCTAGATGCTAAAATATCAGGAACTAGTAATTGGCTTACCTTCAAAATTTGTCAGTTTCAACATCTTTATAAGGGTTTCATCTGCTATACTGATTCAAGCTCTCTGTTTCCTCGAAGAAGAGCTATCCAGCTTCTAAAAGATTGGAGCCATACCTGTGCATATCTACTTATTTTGCAGACAGTATTGACAACAACAACAACAACAACAACATGTAGCCTTGTAAAAATAACACTTCACAGGTTTAGCAACAGAAGAGTACTTTCGGAATCAGATTCCAACACTATATGAAAAGTGGTATGATACATTTAAATTTGGGGCTAAAGAATAAAATATATTTTTAAGGAATTTTATGTTTTTTGAATTATGAAATAATTTTACCATGAGAGAGTCTTCTCTCTTATATTCCTGCATTGAAAAGACTATGTTAGCAGCATGTATACCTATATTGTATAGTCTTAAATTTCCAAAAGATGTCCTTGACTTGTTTTTAAGTGCTAATGTCATGTAGAGATATGACCAGATGATCTTTTCAGGTTTGTCGGTTAAACTATTTCTTTCTTGGTGTCTAAGTTGACATAATCATAAGCATTCTTGCCATACTAACTTATTTTGTGACCCAATGAAAGAAGGAAAACATTAAACTTTATATATTTTGAAACATTAAGTAGAAGGTGTTAATAAAATAATTTAAATGACTTAAAATATCTAAAGAACAACAAAAGAGATTCTGCATTTTCTTGATCCTCAAAATGTGCTCTGAGGATTTGTACAGCAACATTACCTAGGAGCTCGTTAGAAATTCAGAATCCCAGACCCAGTCTCAGAGCAGCTAAATGGGACTCAGATTTGAACAAGGTAGTTCCAATACTCCAGGTAGTTAACATGCATATCAAGGTCTTTATAAATGTACTACTGCAAAATTTGGTCATGTAAATTGTTACTTTGCCCAGAGAGTAGTATCCTCCATATGTGACTTCTTTACAGGAAACATTATGATTATAGTTTCAAAATGATCAACTTTGATATCTTTAAGTAAAAATAACCTAGTAGAGTTAAACTGTACATAAATGGAAGAGTAATTTCTATGGTAACCCAGGTTTCCTAGGTGTTCAGAATTAGGAAATTGAAAGGTAATCAGTAATAGCTGCTAGGGACAGTCACAATGGGTGAAATCCTTTGCCAAATGGCAAACGAGTGAATGGCTACAATTGGGCACCAAACTGAGATTCCTGCTGCTTTTCAATAGTGACCATAAAGTGCTTGCTATCAATTTTGAAATTGCTTTGGCATGATAACATATAAAAATTTTCCCAGTGTCTGAGAGAAAAATGGTGTCCCAAATGTCCATCTTTATAGCACAAGAGTGAGAGTCTTTCATTAATTAGTTAATTTTTAATGATTGAAAACTCACAATGACAGTATGCATCTTGAACACACAGAAACGTTTTGAAAATATCCTTCGAACAGATAATTAATCATCTTTAAAATATCATTTAGGTGTTAAAAATTTAGATTCAACTTGGGGCACTCAACCATTGAGCCACATTCCTAGCCTTTTTTGTATTTTATTTCGAGACAGAGTCTCCCTAAGTTGCTTAGTGCCTCACTATTGCTGTGGCTGGCTTTGAACTTGTGATTCTCCTGCCTCAGACTTTCCAGCTGCTGGGATTACAGGCCTGTGCCACCGTGCCCAGCTAAGAGTTCACTTAATTTTAATCCATCTATTACTACAAACCAGATTTAACCACAATGAGGGTAAAGCCAAACTTTTTGTGGCTACAGTGCTAAGTGTTTGACTTAAGGTCAAAAAAAGTCATAGGCAAATTTAACTTATCTCAAAATGTTTAAGCTAAGCAACTCTCTGAGTTGTTGCTCTAAACATTAAACTTATTCCAAACTAAGGGAACAGGAATGAAGTTTTTTCATCCTGTGAAAGGTATTGTTCTCTAAAATATATATTACTTCCTAAAGCTGCTTTGCTGCTGCTGTCTTCAGTGGCTGAAAAGGAGTTTCAAATAACATTGAGCCCCTCATTTGTGTTCTGGAGGGTCTGTGAGCGATTTGGAGAAAAAGCACAGTTCCTTAAAAACAAGAACTTTGGCATTTGCCTTTGCTTCTCCCACTTTCTAAACATGTTTCAAAATTGCTCTTTAAATTAGCCATGTTGCTAATACATTGGCAATAGTTTTCCAAAATCTGGATCCTATCCTTAAAATTTAGTTTAACAGAGCCTAGGATTTCCATCCACCTTTCTAAAATTCTCATTTTATACCTAAGCATGTCTATCAATATCTAACCTGTACCTCAATGTACATTTCTTTTTTTCTCCAAGTGACGTATATTTAATGGAATGATATTTTTTATCATATACTGTTAATCAGTCGCTGATTTAATTATACTCAAAATGAATTATAAAGAGAATAAGAATCACTTTATGCCACATTCTGGCTGGGCACAAATCACCGAGCCGCCACAAAGCACTTGTATGTTCAAACAGGAAACTTTATTGCCTGAACTCCAACAGCACTCCATGCACACTCCCCGGTAACTCTCCCCAATGCCACCCACTCAGCCCCTCTCCGGCACACCACCCCACCCGGAACTCCCTCCACCAGAACTTCACCAACCAATGCGAACTCCCCAGGAAATAGCATAGCGAATGCACATTACAGGCTTAAAATGGTAGGAAAAATCTTATCAAATTCTTATCTTCCATTTTAATTAGCTGAACATATGTATTATATCCAGCTTTTGTACATTTCTCAAACTTTGCATTTCTATCCTGTTTGTACACTAGAATTGCCTGGGAGGTTTTTCAGGTCCCTACCCGCAAAGATTCTCATTTCATTGGTCTGGGAATAAATGAAGAGGGAAGAAATCAGTAATTTTCCAAGCTCTCAAGTGACTCAAAGCAGTCAAGGTGGATGACTACCTTGATAAGACAGCTGAATTTCATTTTATTCTCTCCAACAAGGACATATTTAACTGTAGGCATCATGTTGTATGAACTACTATCTTAGATATGTTGTCCATCCCTGTGAAAATGCTTAGGAGGACAATGGAGTAGAATATTTAGAATTAGAATTGATGCTTAACTCCTAAATGCACGAGGAACAGGTATGCAGGTTGTACAGACAGACCAATCTCCCTTTCATCTGAGAGGCTTTGGTCTTCTGATAAGATAATTTTTTCACTTTTATGATGCCTAAATTTTCAATATCCTAGAGATTTTCTATGTGTTTCTTTAACATTTAAGTATTTGTCTAAAAGTTGTGAGCCAAAGCTCTTAAGCTATTTCCTGAATCAGAGTCTCTGATTTCACTTAAACTGCTAAAGTCAAAAAATTAAAATGTGCTGTCAGAGTCTCAAGAGCCATCAGTCATGAATCTGGTGTCAAAGCAATGATCTTTAAATGGGCAATGAAAAGAGTGATAAAGTTAGGTGTAAGGTAAGATAGGGTCGACTCCTAAGTTCTGGGAAATTTTCCAACTTTAAGAAGTTCTTTGGAATTTCTTTGGAAGTTCCTTTCTTTGGAAGCCAAGATGCCAGCTTCCTCTTGTTTAACTCTTACAAAATATCCACAGCATTCACAAGAGTTTTGGATTTCTTCATTACATGGTAAATCAATGACGTTAACTATTCCTGTCAATTGCAAAAATCTAGGTTTTCATTGCAATGTCTACCTAGCTATCTAGCCATTTGTTGTCATCTTAAGTAGTTATCCCTACCCCCCTCCAAAGAGGATTTGAAAAAGTCAGTACCAGTACTAATTCTCCACCATCAACCATAGGAATAGTTTACGTGATTCTTTGTGATTTAACAATATTTGAAATTAGCCTGAAATCAAATTACAGGGGCAGATTGGTGTAATTAGGTAGGTGGATAAAGAAATAAAAATAGTTCACACCTCTGGGTATATTTCTCAAAAGATACTTGGGAAACTTCTCCAAAATAAAAGACTATATCTACAGCAATCATTGGCAGAGAGAGGCTTCCAGGAAAGGTATGCTGAATAATGAAATAACAGCCATGTGTTTGAAGATGGCTTGGCAGTCTTATTCCATAAAGGCATTCTTATATCCTGTGCCAGAACTGGTCCCAGAAATGCCCAGAAGACCCAGAAATATTGTGACTTTATTTCACACATTAGGTATCAAAAAAAAAAAATCTAGGATTTCTGTATATCCAGATCCTTTGATAATACAAATAATTTCACCAAAGATCTCATGGTTGCTGTTTGCAGTCTTACTGTAAGTTAACTGGCCTAGTGAATTAACTGGACTCCATGAGATGCAACTAGAAAGAAGCTCCATTCTTGCCCAATATGACTCCTCTAAATCTACTCTCCTTAGATGAAATCTCTGCTAACTCCCACAGCTTTTCTTATCTGTTTTAGGTAATAAATAATTTATTCCAGTCTAATAATCTGACGATGCCAAACTATCATCCTGTTAAATCTTCTCTTCTGTGTTGACTGCACTTGGGATCACTGCCTTGGTGAAATCTTTATTTCCCCTCCTTCCTCTTCTACTCTTTCTGTTCCATTCACCAGGATGTACCTAGCTGTCTCAGAGATTGAGTTGGAAAAAATATATGTGACATGAAAGGCTTACTTGACCATACAGTTGTAATGAGTCCTTTGGGCACTTGGTATGGGAAAACCAATGTTGGGAAAACCCATTCAGGGTCATTCTCTTTGTTAGTCTTAAATCACCTAATAAACTTTATAAAGTTATAAACTTTACAAAGTTGATACTGATTGTTTTCAAACTTATGAGCATACCAGTTTTCTTTCCTTCGTATTCATAAGGTGAATATTTTTCACATTTTTATTGAAGCAGTTAATCCTTAAACATTTAAGGTGATTAACTAGTATAGTTGGGTTTAAATTCACCATCTTATTTAAAAGATAAATGCTATTCTTTTCACCTTGCTTATTCCATACATTTAAAGTCTTTTTCTGGTTTTAGCAATTTTTATTCATATTTTTCTCTCTAATTTGAAGTATAAATGCTTTTTATTATTCTTAATGGCTACTCTAGAGATTACAGAATATATTAATGATTTATAAAAACTTAACATTACTTTTGCTTTCTTGTTGGACAATGTATGGAGCTTACAAAATTTTAAATCTAAGTAACTAAACTTTCAATTTAGGTACCACTGTTTCTTTTTTGTTTTCGGTATTGGGGATTGAACCCCTGGGTACTTAACCACTGAGCCACATCCCCAGGCCTTTTTTATATTTTATTCAGAGACAGGGTCTTGCTGGGTTGCTAATGCCTCACTAAATTGCTGAGACTGGCTTTGAACTCATTATCCTCTTGCCTCAGCTTCTTGAGCCACTAGGATTATAGGCATGCGCCACTGCACCAGACAGTACTAATGTTTTCTTTATATAAATATATACAAACGTATATATATATAAATATAAATATATACAAATGTATATATATATATATATAAATATATACAAACATATATATATATATATATAATTTTGCACAATCTACAATATAGTTTTAATTGAGATTTACCTACATATTTGTGTTTTTTTCTCTTATATCTTTTATATATCTCATACCTTGTCATTAGATTTTTTGGGGACTTGAAGAATAACATATAATATTTCTTAAGGTGAATTTGTCTCATGTAATGTTTTCCTTCAACTAGATGTGATTAGATGTGAATTTCTCTATTATAGGGCTGAAATAGTTGAAAACAAAAAGTGTAGTGAAAATTAAATACTCAGGATATATTGAATAAATGCATTTCATTGGCATAACACATAATACATAATAGCCACTTGTGCCATTTAAAAAAAAAGTAAGCACTATATACTCAACTATGACAAAACATTGGTTACAAGATCATTCCTTCTTCAGAGATTGAGATAGTAATGTATTTCTTGAATTTTGAAATTGGAAATGGCACAGTAAATCAGAAAACTGAGGTAAAAATTATCAACAATTTTCAAATTTGTATTTACATTTTGTTTCTCAAGAAACTATGAAGCAAATGTGATAGTGAAGTGAAACCCACTTAATGTTAAATGCCCGATAAGAGTATAGATTCTTAAAATGTATTACCCAATATAATTAGGCATCTAGGAATATAAAATCATATTCATTTACATACACTTGACATTTGGGTCACCAACAAAATTATATAGGCTATTTTTATAAATCTAAAATGTGGTTCCATAAGACTTGTTTCTTCATAACAATTCACAAGCAAGAGATAATTCTCACCTGTGAGGCTCCATCATCTACCTCCAGAATGGCTTTTTTTATTTTTTGGTGCTGGGGGATTCAACCCAGGAACTTGAGCTTGCAAGGCAAATGCTCTTTCTACTGAGCTATACCTCCAGACCCTAGGTTGGCTTTTAATGTATTCTGTTTGGTTGTTGCCTTGGTACCCATGAGCTGCTTGCTGCACCAGCTCTGAGCAGTAAGGCCATGTCTCAATGCTTCTTTCTTTATTCTGACATATGAGACAAGTTGTCATTTTTTTGACCCAGTATCTCAATGTTCACTGAAGTAACACACCATGGGAGGGCATCTTTGAGATGTAGATGTACAGAGGAGGTCTTCAGCCAAGATAAGAATGAAAGACTGAATAAATGATTACTGGGTAGAGGACAGGAGTCTGGAAAGCTAAAGAGAAATGATGGAAAAGAAACACAAAAAGAGGGTCTTAGATTTTGCAGGAAGCAAAGCTAACACAACTGTAATAAAAACAAAGCAAGATTTAGATGCAAATAATTCTGGACCCTTGCATCGTACATCCATTGAAGTGGCCCATGTTTTGTTTGCCATGTCTTGTCAGTATCATCAAATCATCAAATGTCTCAGGCACATAATAAAAATTCAATATATTATGGGAGGAAAAAAAGAAGAATAGAATCTTAGGGTTTGCAGTCCAATGTTTAGAGTTTGGAAGTTGTTACTCTTGCCTTATGACAAGAAAAGAGCTGAAAAAACACTAAAATCAACAGGCCTTCAGATATCCATCAGAGAATTAAGGTCACAGAGCAAAACACTGCCCTAAATCTGCAGAGGGACGGTCCTCACCCACAGCTAACTTTTAGCAGAAGTCCAGGACAAGAAGCCTGTAGCTAAAACCAATATCAGTTGGAACATTTTAAACTGTAATTTATAAAATGCTGGAGGCTCAGTATAGCCTAGCTTGAAAGTTAAGAACTCCTAGGATTCCTGTCTTATGGGGATCCTAAACTTTCAGAAATTTAACCTCCAAAAGCCCTACCAGGTTCAGGGTCTCACTGTGAAGATATGAGAAAAGTCTCTTTCTACTTCCAGCAAGAGGAGGAAAAATATAACCATTCTGAAATATATCCAGAGTCATCTGTTATCTTTAAAAAGACCTGCTTCAAAGCTATTTTACCAGGACCTAACCAACTGCAGTTTTACTAAAGTCTAACCAATCTGGGGGAAGAAAATTACCCAACTCAGCCTAACTTAAAAACTGACAATGCTTAGCTGGTCCTTCACCTTGCCTCTAGGTGCTAGGTCTCCTCTATATTAACAGAAGAGAACTGCAAGCCGCAGACCCTATTTAGGAGTGTCTAGGAAAACCCAAAGGCAACAGTGTGACAGAAACTGACATACTAGAGGAAATTTTAACTTCTGACACCCCAGCTAAACCAAGTGGGAAGCAGGGAAACATACTTCAGTATGAACATACTTCATACTAAAGACCCATCTTCTTTTTTTCCTTTTATATGGTATATTGCATTTGACTTTCAACAACAAATTATAAGTGGTTATTGCTTATGAATAAGTGAGATAAATGATATCAATATTATAAGGGAGGAGAGGAAGGAATCTGGAATATAGATGCTCCTTGACTTATCATGGGGTTATATTCTAATAAGTAACACATTTAATATGCCTAACCTATGTAACATTAGAGCTTAGTGATGTGCAACACTGCAGAATACCAGTTGTTTATCTTTGTGATGGGGCTAATTGAGAGCTGTGGCTTGCTGTCACTGCTCAGCACCACAGGAAGATAAACTGCATACTTTTCACAAGCCTGGGAAAAGATAAAAATTAAAAATTTGAAGTATAACTTTTACTGAATGTGTTATCACTTTTTCTCCATTGTAAAGATGAAAAATCACTAATTGAATCATCATATGTCAGGGAGTATCTTCACTATGTTGTAAAGAAATGGTATGATGCATGGAGCGGTTTGGTGATATTTGAAAGAGGAATTGAATTTGTTGTAAATATATGTTACATACTTAAGAGAAATGGCTAAAATCATTAAAGCAAAGTACTATAATTAATATTCTAGAGAATAAAATGGAATTATATAAAATATTCAATTAAAGCCAGAAAAGAGAGAAAAAGAGTAGAAGATGCAGAAGTGAAAGAGAGGCCAAGAAAAACATTAATAACTAAAAAATATTATAGCTGTTAATCTAAACATACCATTAATCAGTGGTCTAAATATACTTATTAAACGACAGAGACAGGGTAGAAAAAATTCAAGGCATGACTGTATGCTGTCTGTGAAAAACCCACTTTATATTTATTTATTTAAATACAAAGCCATAGATTAAAAATAAAGGTGTAGAGAAAGCTATATCATATTGACACTCATAAGAAAAAAGGTGGAGTAGTGATATTATTTCAGACAAAGTTGAATTCAGAGCAAGGGAAATTGTCAGGAATAAAGAAGCACACTGAATAATGATAAGGGGTCAATTTTCCAAGATATAACAATCATTAATGTATATGTGCTTAATAACAAAGAGTTTTAAAAGTGAAGCAAAAACTGATAGAACTGCAAGGAGCAATACATGTATTAACTATAATAGTTGAAGACTTAACACCCCTATGTAGTAACTGGCAAATCTAGAAGACAGAAAATCAGTAAAGACATAGTCAACTGATCAGCACCATCAACCAAGTGGACCTAGTTAACATCCATGTGGAATTCACATTTTTCTCAACTTCACATGAACCATTCACCAAAATAGACCAAATTCTGTTCTATAAAATATAGCCTATCCTTATGTATGGGATGCAGCAAAAATAGTTCTTAGAGGGAAATATATAGTATTGACTGTGCACATTAGAAAAAAAGAAAAACTAAGAACAATGATCTAAATCTCTAGGAAACCAGACAAAGGAGCAAATTAAATCCGGTTGTTTACCGACCAATATTCTGCAAATTAAATTAAACATAATACATAAAATAGTTTTGGCATGTATTCCATTTATAAGAAATGCCTTTATAGAGGAAATGTAAACAATAAAAAAGTAGAATGTTTACTCTATTTAGACAAATATTTTCAAATTCTGTATCCACCATTTAACATCTGAGTTGCATCAAAAATTACCAAGTGTTTCTGAGCTTTAGTTTATCTTCTATAATAGAGACAGTAATACCTATTTCATATGTTTATTGTGAGAAAAAATAGAATTATTTATGCAAAATACTTAACACATTAAGCATTAAAAATGAAGGGATTATCTATATCACTAACCTCATCACCATCATCACTACCACCATCATCATCACAATCAAATGGACATTGATGGACAGTGTTGAACATACATAAGTGAAATGTGGTGAGATACAGAGATTCATTGCAGAATGCTCAAGAAAAAATTCTCTTTGCTAGGGAATCTGCTTCAATACCACCTTCTTCAAAGGAGGCATTCTAAGGTGACTGTCAAATAGTGAAGGCTCTTCTTCTCCTGGTTCCCCTCTCTTTAAGCTGCTGTGGCACAGTGACACAGTGGTGACACATGTCATCTCTTTCAGTTCTATTGTAATATCCCACCTATACAATTAGTTTATGGGAAGTTTTATGGTAGAAAGGAGAAGCTAATAACACAGACCTCATAGAAAACAATATGAAAATTAGTGTTAGATATTACTATTCTGTCAAGGTCCTTCTATCAACAAGGATTTTGCTTTCTTACCTTTGTCCCAATGAAGTGCCCATTGCCCTACCTTCTTTCTTCCTCTTAAGTTTTCCTTCATTGGCTTCAAATTCCTCTCTTACCATTACAGCACCATTCGGGTCCCCTTGGCTACAATCCTCAAAACTTATATAATAGAACTTGTAACACGGACTTAAAGAACTATATTTTCCAGCACAGCTCATTTTCATCCTGCTTTGCAAACTCTTTACAGCCTAGACTTGGAAGAAATTCTAGGCTATTCCAATAACTTGTCCAGTTATTGGAATACTTTACTTTTTATTCCTTTACTTACATTCAGTCCAATATAGTATCAAAATTGTTCTCATCCAGATTAAAGTTCTCCCCCTTCCCAACCCCAGCCTAGCTCAGAATGGGAAAATTACAGAGGAATGGGTTTTGCAACCTCTTTCCTTATGATCTTCCCACCTAGTGCTTCTCCCTGTGCAGCCTGTTCTCCTCTGTTGGAGAAGTAGAAAGGCTCCAACACTTGCATTATGATACTTGTGCCCCTGGAGAATGTTGATGTTCAACTGGCACCTTGCCTGGGTACAGGGAATCTGAGGACACCCCAGTAATCCCCAGTGGGAATCTTCCACTATGGCTCCATGGTAGATTGATGTCTCTTCTGCTGGCTTCTTCAATACCCCATAGGGTCTTGGATCCCTTCAGTTCATCCTTTAAGGGCAACTATATTCCTCTGAGTTGTCCTCATGGGCAAGGTTTCTCTGAATTGACCCAAGTTCCCTATCCTGCTATGGGGTTCAGATATGGCCCACAGGAAACAAACTTCTCTGCTTTGCCTATTCCTGGTATAGCACTGTCTTTAAGGTCTGCAGAGATAAGCTTCTCCAGCCAGCTACTTATAGACGGGTGTCATTATATGTTAGCATTCAGGTGAGAGAGGTAACACAAGACTTTGACGTAGTCTAAGGAAATCCTTACTAATATCCTTTCACCAGTTATGCATCCTTCCACACATCCTGGAGGTGGCAATGGTCTATTGTATACTGGACTGGATTTGGGATCACCCCTTGGTAAACTATGCATAGATATTTAGACTTTTGTATATATATGGTCACTGAATGAACAACACTGATCTTAACTTTAGAGATGTACCCAAAACTAAACAGCATAAGTCCCATTTTAACATCCTGCTTCATTTGCATATAGAAATCTATTAGGATTCTCAGGAAAACTTAGACAGGATTATAGATAACAATTTTCCTCTTTGTAATTTAGGATTATTTAGTGCTTCAAATTTCTACATTTTAAGAAAAAGCATAATCTTTGTGCTATTTTTCATTTCTCATACTTTCAGTAAATTTGTAAATTCTGTGAGGTCATGGTCAAGATATATATATAAAACCAAGGAAAGAGTTGCAGAAGGTAATTCAAGTGTGATGAACCTTTCTCTGTGGTAAATTCCTGAAGATAGGGCCTCCTTAAGGATGGCAGGGTTGGTATAGTAGTGCCCCCCTCATGTTTACAACTCACCTTTGTTCTATTTTCTAATGTCTAAAAGCACAAATAATACTTCTATGTAGAAATATCTTTTTATTTAAAAATGACACTTTAAAAAATATTCAAAGTAAAAAAAAAAATCAATGTAAATTAATGACTTCACAGGTTCCATTTAAAAACAAAATCCTCCAAGTTGAATTGTTAACTTTTTAAAAAACAATTTCAATCTCTTTTCATTTGCATTATAAAACTTGAACTTAATGAACCACCAGTGGTATAAATACATTAGAAGCTAGGTTGCCAATTAACATCTTTTTGGCTGTGCAGAGATAACCAAGCATAGAAAAAGTTAAACAAATTTGACTTTAATGTAATTATGTTGGAGACTAATTTAATCAGATATTTATCAGATTTCCCCATGGATCCTGTGAAGCAGCAGCATTAATATTGTTTTCCTAAACATTCACCAGAGCCAAGCCTCCCATGAAAAGGAATGAATAAGGAAGGGCTCCTGCAAAGCTTTTGGACCTCATTTGTGATGCATATTCTCACTCTCTGCAAACATAAAACCCCTCTGTTGGCAATGGTGCTATTTGAGTTAGGTACAGTTACTGTCTATGCCACATTGGCCAGCTCATGCTGAGAATGTACTACAGTAGTTGCCTATCTGATTGTTCAGAGAATCCCCTAATAATCCTGGTGAGGTTAGAGAGACCGGAATAGAATGGCAGGTGTGCCCATGGGTGTCAAGAAATACATCTTCAAGTTAAGAAGAATCTTTGGTATTACAGGTATAGATCTTTGTTCCAATTGGTTCTCCCATTTACCTTTTTAACTCTTCAGGATAAATTTCTCCAAAGTGGAAACGTGAAAGGATGCACCTGCACTGTAAAACTTTGTGACCGTTTTATTTCTTAGCCATCTCATTTGTGTGAGTATTCACACAGAGCAAATACACTTGCAATGAGATAGAGGAAAAGCTTGATATCTTGACTAGATAATTTATGTCATGGTGCTGGTTTTCACGTACTATCAAGATTACTCAAGTCTCTGAAAGTTAGTGATATATCATCGTTTAAATATTTTCAAGTACAGCTTCAACAGCAGGGGATCTTAAGTTGTACACAATAGATTCCTCCCTTGAGTGAGATTTTATTCATCTTTTGAAATGTTTTCTAAATATATTATAGACCATCTCATCTCTCTTTTATCCTGCATCAAGGTTTCAAATGAAAAACATGATAAATGTAGCTATTGAACTATTGAGTTCACCGACACATTACACTAAGTTGCAAGGGGGTATGGAGATGGATAGTGCTGATTTTTCATTCATTTATTATGCTTAATATTATGGACAGAGCAAGATGTTGTCTTGGCTTTACCTTTTGCAAAATAAACCTAGGGAAGGGAGGTGGGGAAGAAGACCCTAAAAGACTGTTCAGTAAAGAGAATGATTTTTAGAAATCTGATTGCACTTCTAATACAGATGGATGTGTCCTACTAAGTGGGGAAAATGGGATAGGAAAGAATACTAAATACTGACTGAGTGGCTACAAAGAGCTTCTCACTTATCTCTTGTAATATCAATGGTCATCTTACAGCCTGTAGCCATCAATGGCCATTTCATTTTGTATGTATGCTTGCCAGTTTTTGGAGCTGTATGCTTGATTTTAGGGGGAAAGAGAAACTGTAAATTATTACACAAAGACATAAACATTTCTTTGAGAAACAGAAATAAACTTTAGTACATTTTGCCCTGATTTACAAGGTGCCTGAAATGCACTTTTTTTTTCCTAAATGGTATTTTAAATTTCTACTTCTATCTGCCTGCTGCACAATAGTTTGGAAGTCCAAGTTAAAGAACAGTGAAAATCATACTTTTCCTCTTTCCCTGAGCTCCCACACCCCTGGAAAAAATTCTCTTCTCACTTCCTCCACCCATTATTTCCACTTTCCTATGGAATAGCAGCTGTGTTTAGCCTGATGAATTTCAGTAAGATGTAACAGATGTTGAAGAGACCTATGTTAGTAATAATAAAAAAGAAATAACCTATCCAAGATTTCTGTTCTCCAGATACAGTTTCAATTTTAACCATTTATAATTTAAGGATGGTAAGTAAAACTAAAGGACACATTCCCCCAAAATGTGGGCTGCTTATTCCCTGGCAAAGGCAATAGAAACACTTTAGGTGTTTTTGCTGGGAAGGAGACAGTGCAGAAGACACAATACTTTGGATGTGAAAGGTTAACATAAGTTTATCCCATATACTTTCATAGAACAAGTAATCAAGTCAGGACACATAGAGGTTCATGAAAAATTTTGTTTCTGTTTAAAGGTCGCTTTAAAGTTATACTCCATGTATGTAAAACATGACAAAACACACTCAACTGTCATGTGTATCTAAGGAGAACAAATTTTTAAAAATAAGAAACAAAGAAAGATATGGTAAAGCTTGTATTGTTGAGGTTGTAACCTTGTCCTGCAAGCCACTCTTCTTATCGTTAATGAGCTATTATGATATGCCTGACTAGTTCCCTGTACACTGAGTTAAAAACAGGGCCAAATGCTCTTTTAGAAACCCACTAAACTCTCCTCATTTGCTGCTGTATTGCGGAAGAGAGAGAAAAAAAAAACTAACATTGAATGAATCCCTACTATGTGCCAAGCATTAAGTGAGCACAATACTCACTGTATTTCAATTAATTGTTATTGAAATATATGCCAGAGTAAACCAATCCTGGAAGAATGCCTTAATCTGCTGGTGACACTATAACAAAACACCTGAGACTGGGTGATTTATAAATATAAGAGATTTACTTCTCATAGTCCTGGAGTCCATGAAGTTCGTGATCAAGACATTGGCAATTTCAAACAGAAACTTCTCAGAAAAAGATGCATAATCGATCAACAAATACATGAAAAAAATGTTCAACATCTCTGGTAATTAGAGAAATGTAAATCAAAACTACTCTAAGATTTCATCTCACTCCAGTCAGAATGGCAGCTATTAAGAATACAAACAATAGGGCTGGGGATGGTGCCCGTCTGGCATGCGTGCGGCCCTGGTTTGATCCTCAGCACCACATACAAACAAAGATGTTGTGTCTGCTGAAAACTAAAACATAAAATATTAAAATTCTCTCTCTCTCTCTCTCTCTCTCTCTCTCTCTCTCTCTCTCTCTCTCCTCACTCTCTCTTTTAAAAAAAAAAAGAATACAAACAACAATAAGTGTTGGCGAGGATGAAGGAAAAAGAAACACTCATACATTGCTGGTGGGACTGCAAATTGGCGCAACCACTATGGAAAGCAGTATGGAGATTCCCTAGAAAACTTGGAATGGAAACACCATTTGACCCAACTATCCTATTCCTCAGTGTATACCAAAAGGACTTAAAATCAGCATTCTATAGTAATGCAGCCACATCAATGTTTATAGCATCTCAATTCACAATAGCTAAACTGTGGAAACAAACTATATGCCCTTCAATAGATGAATGGATAAAGAAACTGTGGTATATATACACAATGGAATATTACTCAGCATTAAAAGAGAACAAAATTATGGCATTTGCAGGTAAAAGGATGGAGTTAGAGAATATCATGCTAAGTGAAGTAAGCCAATCCCCAAAATCCAAAGACTGAATGTTTCCTCTGATAAGTAAATGCTGATCTATAATGGGGGAGGGCATGGGAAAATGGAGGAACTTTGATTGGGCAAAGGGGAGGAAGATTGGGGAGGGCATGTGGGGGCAGGAAAGATGATGGAATAAGATGGACATCATTATCCTAGGTACATGTATGACTGTACATATGATGCAACACTACATCATGTACAGAGAAATGAAAAGTTGTGCTGCAACTGTGTACAAAGACTCAAAATGCATTCTGCTGCCATATATACCTAATTAGAATAAATAAATTCAAAAAAAGACATTGTCAAGTTCAATATCTGATGAAGTCGCACTTTTGGCCTCATAAAAGGCAGTTCTTGGTGGAAGGGGTAGAGCTTCTTGCACCTGTTTTATAAGGTCACTAATTCCATTCATGAAGGCTCTACCCTGAGGACTTAATTATCTCCTAAAAGGTCCCACCTCTTAATACTATCAAATTGGTGATAAAATTTCAGCATATGGATTTTGGGGGAAACTATTCAGATCACAGCAGTGTGTTTTGAAACTTGCCCTACTACCTAGCAAAATGCTAAGCTGTCTAATTGCTCCCCCCTCTTTTATTAGAAGGATGATTCTACTATGCTAATTTTCAAATAATCACTGTATAGGAAAGCCACCATCGCATGCTACTTACAAGTTATATTCAGTCATGTCTGTGTTAAGCCAGGTCTACCTATTTCTTTATTATTTCAGTGTTACTCTGAGAGTTTCAGACATTTATGGAAATATTCCAAATGCTCCATGTTAATATCCTTTCTCTTTTCTAAAAAAAAATTATAATCCTATTCATGTCCTTTTGTTATTTTATTTCACTATTCATATAATTTTCTGAAAACTTTGAGATATACTAGTTCCTTTGAAGGAAGTATTTTAAAGGATTTGGCATACTTGAACATTGTAAGACTTGGTCATCCATTGAGGTTTGACATATTATGAGCAACCTAACCTACATCCAACACATATTTTCCTAAGCTTTTATACTTTCCAAATATATAAAGATTCCACTGTATAACTAGGAGAACTTATAATAACAACATACCATAATGAATGCATGAGCTTCTATCAAGAAAATTCTTGTCTTACATACAAATCAGAAAACTAAGAGTCAGATTGATTCAACATGCTCACATCTGGAAAGCACACATTCTCAGTCCAGATGTTCGGTGACTATAAGCTCCCTTTTCCACTGTGCATCCGTTGGGCAATACACAGGGGCAAAGAAGGACTGGATTGTCTCCGAATCCATATCTATATGGATACTATTGTGGTTCTGACTAGTGGCAAATGTGTTATCTTTCTAGTGCCTCTTGATTAAGAAGTTTATTTTCACTTGATGAAAGGAAAAAAATCTTTAATACTTTACAAATTGATAACTAATAATTAGATCAATAATTCATGTAGGCCTATCAACATAGACTTTATGGACTTTTTAAAAATAAGAATAATGTCTTATTTAGTTCCAAGCTAACATATTCAATACTTTTTGTAAAATGAGTAGAAATTATCCTCTCTTTGCTTGAAGAGAGATTTCACTTTAGATCCTCTATGTTTTACTTTATTTTGTTTTTCCTACTTTGTCCCCCTTACCTACAAACTATTTCTGAATTTCCATTTCTAATATTATCTTCCACTCCTTGAAATATGACCGATCATGTGGAACTCAGTTTAAATGCCAACTCCTCAGGGAAATCTCCTAAACTTATCCCTGTAAAAACCACATGAATACCATTCTTTCCCATGGCATTTTTATTCCACTCTCAAAGCATTCAACATTTAGCTGTGTTTTAGGGTCATTTCTGCTAATATTTATCTCCTCCTAGAATGAAGTTTCTTGGGGATGGGGTTTTGAATTGCTCATCACTCTATTCCTATGTATAGTACATTTTCATGAAGAATGCTTCACACATAGCATTTGAGTTATGTGTTGTGTTGCTTTTTTATTTTGGGGGAATTAAGTCTACATGGAATATATACTAACATGCAAAAGGTTTCCACAACCATCATTTGGACTTAGTCTAGATATCAGGAATATATCTTTTCATTCTGCTTTCTAGTTCTCCACCAACATAAAGAACAGTGGTAACTGGGCTTGGGCTTCATCAAAACCAAGTGAATCTTTAGTTGGTTTCATGGCACAATCCTGTGCAAAGCTGAGCAACTTATAATTTTGCCTGATATGAGGATAAACAGAAGTGATCATAGTACATTTATTAGTAGAAACAGGTCCTATCAACCCGATTCTCTCTAAAGCTTGTACAAGGGAAATTTCAAGAGAAACCACCAGTAACATAAACAAGTTCTTTCTTTCTCTCTCTCTCTCAGTGCATACTTGGCAAGCACTCTACCACAGAAGTATATCCCAGCCCATGATTATTTGTTTGAATAAACTCTTTAAGACTGAGTTGGGCATATTCCTTCCATTATTGTCTATTTATATATTTTACTCTATCATAAGAATGTGGGAAGTTCAAAAGATTCATTTAGAAACAAATGAAAATAGTGTTAAGTGTATTATGAGCTTGAGGAATTTATTTAAAGGTTGACATTACAGTAAACTATAGCTACATTTGCCTAAGTTCTGGCCCAATGAAATTCTGGCCCAAATGCATTATGAATATTAACTAAGTGACCGAAGTAATCATACATTCACATGGGAACTTAAAAAAGTCATCTGTCTATAGTATCTTTTTAGTTCTAGAAACTATTAATGCTCATGTAAGCCCTTCTTATGAAATGAATATATTGAGTTCTGAGGGTTATGTATATATTCCTAATCACTAAACTAAAACAAATGTGGAATTTCTCAACTTCAAAGTAAAAAAAAATTCAAGAAAGAACTGATTTTAAACATTTTCTTTCCCCTTTAAATTTCTGCACCTGAATCAACCTAGATAAAGAGTGATTTTTCTGGATTTAGGCTAAAGTCATGGTATCACAGGTGGAGTATGAATAATTTCCAGTCTACACATTCTCTTGAAGTCTCCTTGGAATAAATGACAAGGTGAGATGGAGTCATCCTAGACATAATGATTAGGAGAAAACTCCATCTTTATAGGGAAATAATCACACTAAGTTAGTTTATTTTCTCTATAAGTTCTACCATTTGGCAACTTTGAAAAGCAGTTGGCCTCTGTGTTAGCAATGCTGTTAACTGTAGGATGCCATTTAAGATATAACTCAAAGGCAAAAATCCCAAGGTATTTGCATTTTCTTTGACTTTTTTGAAAGTGATGGAGGAAGTGTGGAGTGAGGAAAAACAGAGTGGGCAGCTGTATTTAAATGAGCATAGGACTTTCTGTAGGTTTTTATTTCTGAAGTTCTCGTATATTCCATTCAATATATTGAGCATCTATATATGTGCAAGTCACGGTCTCAATGCCTTGGGGTAGAGGACATATGGGAGTCATCATTAAAGGCAGCAATGGTCTAGTGATGGAGATGTGCACACGCAAGTCCCTGGGAGTGCAATTCCTGCTTGGTAAGGCGTACATATATTTTGGGGTTGGTGAGAGAACTTGCTCAGGTAACAATTTTAAAGAAGGGATATTTGTAATTTACTTTGAAAGGTGGGAAAAATCTCAACAAACAGATAAAAAAGCAGAGGCCAATGTTTAGAGACATGTTGGATTGTACATGGCAAGAACATGGTAGGTCCCGAAGATTGAATTCATGCAGGTGTGGTAAGGTATAAAAACAGTAGTGTTTGGATTTTGTCTTGTGGATAGGAGAGGCATTGAAAACTGGTAGAAGGAAGTAATGTCCTTGTGTTTCGATTTTCCACATACATTTTGTAAGATTAAGAGTAAATAAAGAAGTTTCAGGAATATTACGACATCTGTGCATCTTATATTTCAGTGAGGGAGACTTAGAAGTAGGGTAACTGGCTAGGAATACATTCCTGTTGTCTGAATGCTGACTTTAAGGTGGTAACAATGAGAATTCAAAGGAGGAAACCAATGTGAAAGACACTGTGAAGACTGAATTAGCCACCAAAATGGATGTGGAGAGTGAGAGGGAGGAAGGAGACACAGATGTTTCCAAGGAGAAAGAGTCTGAATAGAATTCCAGGATGGGGTTGAAGAGAACTGAGCATATGGGAGACATGGGTGTCAGAATTTGCCACCTCTTGACTGGCTCTTGACGGGCACTTGGGGCTGGAGAGTCATCCAAAAATGGAAAGAATCTGAATTCATCTTCCTAGAGGTAGGGTTAATACCATAAGGGAAAATATGGAGGAGAAAATGATATATGATGTGATATTGGCAGAATAGATTCCAGTAGGAATTAAGAGATGGAGTAATAAGGCCAGTGGACATAAATTTTCCAGTCAAAAACACACCCCAGATTTATAAAAAATAAAATAAAAGTATATTGACTTTTTCGTAACTAAATAAATATCTCAGATTCTCACTTTTTTTTTTTCTCCCTGAAAGTGAATAAGCTCACTATGTCTGACAAATTCCAGGTATTTTCAGTCATTTCAGGGTCACGGTTAGTTAATTTGGGATTCCTCCATGCATGTCTCACCGCTAAGAAGCATCTTAGTTCTTGTAGGTGCATTATGATGCCACAGCATTTGTAAGAAGGGAACTTTTCATCATTGGTTGTTAAGATGGGCTGAGCTATAACTCTGACACTCTGAATCTCAAATAGGGTCACTGCTGTGTGCCCATTCAGGTTATGAGACTTCCACTTCTTCCGGTGTGAAGTCCTTTTAACTGACCACCATATCACTTCCAATTGTGCCAGCCCTCTCTCAACTAATTTCTTCTACTTCTGGAAGACACAGATGCCTCCAGTGCAGAGGGATAATCTTTGACATTGCCTGAGGCTTTCTCTGAGAAATAACAACCAAAGTAGTCATTTGTATTCCTACCATATTTGTACAGTCAACTTGTTCAGGCTGAAACCCTCCAGGTATCTAAAAAGAAGTAGACAAGTCTTTCAGAATCCCACACTCCTCTGTGGAGTCTATTTGGTTAACATCTACTATAACCACCATCTATGTAAAATACTGACTGAAATCAAAGATGATACAGAGGGTAAGTCAATTTTGAAGAGTTTTCATTGACCATAACTTTTAGTTGAATATTATTTAAAACTGACATATTTGTAAAAATTTTAATTCTCGGCGTGACAACAGTTTACCCTCATCTGCAGTTTTTCTTTCTGCAACTTCTGTTACTCTTGTTCAATTCCGGTGTGAAGATATTAAATAGAAAATTCCAAAAATAAATGACACATGTTTCCAATTGCACCTGTTCTGAGCAGCATGATAAAATCCCATCCCATCTACCTCTGTCCCATTAGCTATGCTGTGTATGACAGCCAATTTTTAGTCACTTAGTAGTCATCTTGGTTATCAGAAGGACTGCAGAGTGTCAGTATATTGTTTTGATTTTTCTTTTTATGATTAGTTTTTATTTTTAATTTCTTACAGTGTCTACCTTACAAATTAAGTTTTATCATAGATATACATGGATGGGAAAAAAAACTTAGTAAATATAGGGCTTGATATTATCTATAGTTTCAGGCATCCACTGAAGGTAAAACTTGAAACATTTCCCCCACAGGTAAGGGGAAACTATTGTATCTTAAGTAGAGCAAATCGCTACAATTTTCAGGGACATGGTGTTCTCATCTGTGAATTGAGAGTTCACAGGAAGCAACAGTAATTAAGAGCCCAGGATTATTTGCCTTGGTTGTATGCTAAGAAGTTTGAACATAAATATGTGCAGTTTTTTTTAATCTCCTCTCTGATATCTTCTGCAGTTATTGTTCATTCAACAGCATATTATTTAGTCTCCAGGAGTTGGAGTAGCTTCTATTTTTTATTTTATTACTGATTTCTAATTTCATTCTATTAGGATCTGATAGAAGGCAGGGTAGTATCTCTACTTTTTTGTATTTGCTAAGAGTTGCTTTGTGGCATAATATATCGTCTATTTTAAAGAAGGATTCATGTGTTGCTGAGAAGAAAGTGTATTCACTCATTGATGGATGAAATATTCTGTATGTCTGTTAAGTCTAAATTATTGATTGTATTATTGAGTTCTGTAGTTTCTTTTTTCAGGTTTTGTTTGGAATATCTATCCAGTGGTGAAACAGGTATTTTAAAGTCACCCAGAATTATTGTGTTGTGTTCTATTTGACTCTTGAAATTGAGAAGAGTTTGTTTGATCAATATAGATGCTCCATTGTTTGGGGCAAATATATTTATAATTGTTATGTCTTGTTGATGTATGGTTCCCCTAAGGAGTATGAAGTGTCCTTCTTTATCCTTTTGATTATCATTGGTTTGATGTCTACTTTGTCTGATATGAGGATGGAAACCCCTGCTTGTTTCCACAGTCCATATGAGTAGTATGTTTTTTTTTTTTTTTTCTCAACCTTTCACCTTCACTCTGTAGATGTCTTTTCCTATGAGATGAGTCACTTGAAGGCAACATATTATTGGGTCACACAATTGAAAAAAAATGTTTTTGGTATAATTTTTGGCTCACTGTAGGTACTCAATTAAGTATTAGCTGAATAATGATAAGAAATAAAGTGGTTATGTGGGAAAACATCAGGAAGCTTTTCATTCTTTCCAGAGTTACATCAGGTGAAAAAGAAATTCCACTGAAAATTTTATGTCCATGCTTACATCAGGAAATTAAAAATCACCAAAGACCACGGGGGATTCGAAGGCTGTTTCTGAAGAACCCTTCAATTGCACTTCTCTTGACAAAACTCTCAGCCCAGTATGAAATTACAGGATTTTCATGGGGCCCACATGGCCTATACACTTTGAAAGTAAGTTGGAGGCAGAAAAACACCTTTTGTTTATAGCACTTTGAGGTTGAGTATCTTATTTATTTAGATCAAGAGCAAACAAACTATGGCATGGGAGCCAACTCAGTCACTGCCTGAATTTGTAAATAAGAATCCCCTTTTAACAGCTAGTGCCATTTGTTTACATACTTTCTATGGCTCTTTTTGCATGAAAACAGACGAATCCAGTAACTCACAAAACTGAAAATATTAATAACTTTTTCTCATTACAGAAAAGTTTGGCAACCTTAATCTAGATTATTTTACCTATTCCTTGCAAGTTCTGAGATATGCTTTGCACACAGAAATTGATTAACAAACACCTAATAGATCCTACAAATGTGCTTATCAGTTCTAATACAGAAAAATTTACTTGTACTATAATGCTGAGAATAAGTGGCTTCTTCTGAGGAATCAGTCTTTCTTTTTTGAAATTAATTTCTTTTTTTCTTTGGAATTGAATTCAGTGGTCAAATGGAGACAATATTTTAGCCTAGATTTCCAAATAAGCACCTTCTTTCATCGGTTGACTGTTATGTTTTGATCCTTGTTCTCACAATTCTGCTTTACATTTTAAAAATTATACTACTTCAATTTTACTTGGAAAACAGTTTTTGAGAAGTATATACAAGGAACTGAAACTATATGTGAATCAGTCCATCAACTTGGTACCTGTTGCAAAAAGCCAAAAGTAGTTTTTTTTTTCTGATTAGCTGTGAGATAAGGAAAAATCACATACCTATTCCAGTTGTGATAGAGAAGATATTTAGCCATGTTGTGTAATAAGGTCTTTCAGAAGGACCATAATTACATATTACATTACACATTTCTCCAGGCCATTATACACAATTGTGTGTGTGTGTATGTGTGTGTGTGTGAATTGAGAATAACTATAATAACATGACATTTTTGGAAGGGGAAGTACTGGAGATGGAACTCAGGGGCACATAACCACTGAGCCACATGTCCAGCCCTATTTTATTTTATTTAGAGACAGGGTCTCACTGGGTTGCTTAGCTGGGCTAACTTTGCTGAGGCTGGCTTTGAACTTGAGATCCTCCTGTCTCAGCCTCTCAAGCCACTGGGGTTACAGGTGTGCACTATTGCACCCAGCAACTTTTTTTAAATGATTGACAATCATAGACTAAAATGTAACCATGAACCAGTGAATTTCTTTGGTTAGGAAAAATTTTATTGACTTACAAATATATTTCTTGCACTAACCATGTGAAAATGTAATTTTAAGTAATCATGTTAAAATGTTAAAAGACGCTGTTCATATTTTCACTTCTCATACAAATGCAAACTTTTTTTTCTTACACAATACCTTTGATTATTTTATTTGTTTATTTTTATATGGTGCCAGGGATAGAACCCAATGCCTCATACATGCTAGGCAAGCGTTCTACCACTGAGCCACAACCCTGGCCCCCAAATGCAAAGTTGTTTTGTTTTGTTTTTTAAATATCTTAAGTACTCCTACTCCACTAGTCACTTAATTTTATAGTTTTTCTCTTTTAACTTTATGAGTTCGTGTCCACAAACTTGAGTTAAATTAATAATTATTTCCTTTTACCTCATTTTCTCATTAGTATGCAAGAAGTAATTGGAAGATTATGTTGTAAAGAAAAGAAACTGAACAGGAATAAAGATATGTATGATCCTGCAATCAGGCATTCCAAATATATTCATCTAACTTGTTTTGTACTTTCAAATGCATAACTCTTTTGTTTTTATTAGTGCATTATATTTATGTGTAGTATTTGGTTATATATTGCTCCAATTCAGTCCCCAGTACTTTCTTGTTCCCCTTCCTCTACTTGACTGGTCTTCCTTTTACTTATTTATAGTTTTTTTTCAAAATTAGTGCATTATAAATATACATAAAGGTGTAAGTCACTGTGGTATATTCATATGTGTACATAGCATAATATGGCCAATTTTATTTGAAATTCTTTCCTTTTCCTCTCTTTCCTCCCTCCCCTTGACCCTCAATCCCTTTCCACTACTCTGCTAATTTCCCTTCTATTTTCATGGGATCCTCCATTTTTTTTGGATTCACTTCTGCATATGGGAGAAAACATTTGACTGTTGGCTTTTGGACTTTGGCTTATTTCACTTAGCATGATGGTCTCCAGTTCCATCCATTTACTGGCAAATGACATAATTTCATTCTTCTTTATGGTTGAGTAAAATTCCATTGAACCACCATATAATCCAATTATACCATAAATATCCTTGGTATTTATTTTAAAGAACTAAAAATCACCATACTGTAGTAATACAGGCAAATAAAAGTTTATAGCAGTGCAATTCACAATAACCAAGTTATAAAACCAGCCCAGGTGCATGACAACAGATGAGAAGATAAAGAAAATGCAGTATATGAACATAAATGCATTTCTTTTATGCAGAGCATATAATACACATGATCTGCAGTCTACAAAACAGTTCCATATATCAGTTGAGGAATACTAGTCTGCAGTCAGGTATATGAATCTCAAAATCAATGCTGTAAAATCTACTTACTATATTAAATTTTAAATAATCAAGGCGTTTATACAAAGGTTGAGCTGTATGGCTGTAATGCAAGTTCTAGTTCACCAGCAGAAACACCAGCCTGTTTTGTATTGTCTTGTAAGTGTGAGTCATAAAGTAGTTTATCATAATGTTTATTGAGTACCTAATGTAAGCCATAAAACTGCACTGCAGGTCTAGACTAAAACCTTCTCTTCTTTAACTGTTATATTTGAACCTTGTTTCAGAACCCTGTGAAAGTATCTTTCTAATAAACATATTGCTTTCTGATAGGTTTAAAATGCTATGTGAGAACATGTTATTACACAACGCTAAAAATCACTGTGATGGAGAGTCTATGGGAAAAATTCTTTAAAAAGTCTTCTGCAATTGTTTATATATATATGAAGCAGTTTTAAAATACATGAAAAGGGCTTATACAATTCCCACCACTACTTTACAGCTGTTACTTATTTTATAAACAAACAAACAAACAAGGCTTGATTGATACTGAGGAATACTCACCAAAACAGAAGAATTCCTATTGGGAAAAAGCTCTGTCTCCAGTGGACATCTTTCAGTTCGATCCTCTTTCTCCCTTTGGTGGAGAACATAGGGGCATTGTTTCCTCTGATTTGAACTGGTGTTTTTCATAGGTAAGAAATGTAAAACCAGGTAGGCATAAGAATGCTTCTGTAAACTTTGTAGTAAGGTCATGAGATTTTCACTTAATTCTGATGTTTCTGTATGAATGAAGTTGCCAACTTTTATATTGTAGTCAATATTTATAATTATACAAGCTTTTGGAGAACTATTAACAAATGAAGGAGATATCAGTCATGGTATGCAAAATATAATTTATAAATAATTGGCTATATTTATAGTAACAAGAAGATCTTTTACGAACTTACTATGTCTTTATAAAAGATTCATTATTTTTAAGTGAAAAAGAGTGATTTCATTAAAATAACAATGACAACATTCCAGTATGTATGCTGATTTCTTAGAGTGATATTTATTGTGTGTTTAGGAGAAGAAAGTTATTAGACTGGTTTCCTGCCCTTGGAGAAACTTAAAATATTGTTATTTTTTTTTTGTTTTCAAATGTACTTTCTTTTTTTAAATTTTTATTGTTGGTTGTTCAAAACATTACATAGTTCTTGATATATCATATTTCACACTTTGATTCAAATGGGATATGAACTCCCATTTTTACCCCGTATACAGATTGCAGAATCACATCAGTTACACATCCATTGATTTACATATTGCCATACTAGTGTCTGTTGTATTCTGCTGCCTTTCCTATCCTCTACTATCCCCCCTCAAATATTGTTATTTTTTGCAAAGGAAAACTTAACAGAATCAAAACTTAAATATTTGTAATCTCAAGATTCAGCAAGATTGCTATACTAATGATTTAGGAAACAACAAAAAAGAAAGTTACAGAAGAAAATTATTTGTCTCAAAATGTTCTTTCCTTCTTCATAGCTAAGATTTTAGAGGACAAAGCTTATGTATTATATCTTTAGGAAATAATGCTTTTAACACTCCTTTTTATGCCTATTAATAATAATAAATAATGTAAAGCATATGTGTGTATGTGTACTTAAATCAATCTGGATCTTATATAAAATAAACTCATGGCAAGAACTGTTCTTATTTTTCCATTGTCCTAAGGTGCGGCTTTTACCTTTAGTTATCTGAGCTCTGATCCTCATGTTTCAATACATCATGTGGCTCACCTCCACATGACAAAAAATAATGAGCAGCAACCGATATTGAACTTTATATAACATTTATTAATATAGACCAGGATCCTGAATGAAAGCAATAATTACAGCAATGTCACTAATGAGGAAATATTTTTAAGTGTTATGGCTTTAATAGCATGCAGACCTTGGCTGACACAATTTAAAATGACAGATAAAATTTAAAGACTAATATTTTATATTTATGATCAATAAATTATCACCAGTTGTGTCATCTAGAGTCTCATCACTAACATAATCTTAAAACTTGGGTCCTAACATAACATAGTTAACACTTTACACCTAGAACTAATTTTTATTTGAAATAATTATTCTATATTCAAAACATGAGAATGTGTAGTTGTGCTTTTGCTCAAGAAAGGTTTATCAGTGTGTATATATTAATTTATTTCATTACAATCCATTAGGTACAAATATACATGAGCATAAATATGAACATTTCCATACTATCCGTACAACGAGAAAGTAATACTTGTTATCATAAAACAAATGCATGTTATGTAAAGAATTTAGCATAAATCATCATGTATATCTTACCCCCAAACTCTCTGAGGTAGGTTTCATTGTTGTTGCTATTATTAATATTTTTAAATATAGTCTCTACCAGTAGGGTTCCACTCTGCCTTCCCTTTGTCTTTAATTATCTGTTCTACCCTTTTGCCAAAATCATATCTACTCTGTCCACAACTGAGATCTGGAGATTTGAAAACACAGTATTAGAAAAAAGAAATGAAAATTTTTATTTAAATTTTCCAATATTATTCAGTCTCTGGAGGTGGGACACAGATATTCTCTACAGCAGGAACATCCCAGAGAAAGTCCTGAAGTTCTTGATGTAAAGCATGAGTTTGGGTGAAAAACTATAAAAGCACTATTAATCTGAATGCAAATATAAATACTATGATTTGAAAAAAGCAAAACGCCCCAAGGATGATGGAGCCAGAAATGCACCTCTAAAGCGGAAACGCCATTTTCTTGGGGAATTGGTTTGGAGAGTGGAGAAAGTACCAGGGCTTGAAAAAATGTTTTTTCCCCAGCTGCAAAACATTCCGTGGTCTTTCATGGCCTGTATGCTTGAAGGGACAAATTGACATATGAATGCAAATAAAAAGAGGAGGACTTTATGAAAGGGAGAAGCATTATCAATAGAATGAAATATGAATGTCAACAATTTGTCTTTAAAGGTTTATAATATTAAATAATCCTGGATGAGACAGTCATTTAGGACAGGTACAGCAACTTTACAAGGATATAGAACTGCTGTTTATGTGGCATTGTGATGTTACAATGTTTCTGTGGTTTTGAAATGCATCAACAGGTGAATAGATAAAATAATGTTGTATATAATCACAGTGGAATATTATATAGCCTTTAAAATTAAATATTTGTCAATTGCAACAGCATAGATAAGCCTGAAGGACATTATGCTGATAGAAATAAGCCAGGCACAAATACTACATGTTCCCTGAAGCAACTGGGATCTAGAACATCTGAATTAAATGAAGCAGAAAGTAGAAAGATAGTTACCAGTTATTGGTGGGAGTGGGAGGTGAGGTTATGAGAAGATGGTAAAAGGGCACAGAGTCTCAATTGGATAGGAAGAATTTGTGGATTTTTCTTTCTTTTACTTTTCTTTCTTTCTTTTTTTGAGAGATATTACCCAGTATGGTTAACATAGTTAGTAAGTACACTTCAAATATTCTCATTACTATGATGATTAGTAAATGGGGTGATGAAGATGTTAACTTGATTTCATTATTCTGCATTGTATTCATAAATCATAACATCACATCATATCCTATACATACGTACTATTATAATTTTTCAATTATAAATTAAAAATTAAAATAAACAGAAAACATATTTTATCAAAAAACTTCTTTTAAATAGTTACTTTGTATATTTAAAATTGCACAGATCTTTGCAAATTAAAAATAAAACCACTATGAAATCAGCTTCTTTGATATTAAAAGCAATGCAACTCTTCTTCTTTCACGCCTACATTCTGTCATCAGTGAGAATCCATACCAAATAATCTCTTTCAGTCCTCAGATTGTATCTTTCTGGCTGATTTGTTCCCTGTGAATGAGGTTGTGGCTATGTTCCTGCCATCTCCCTGTCATTCTATCCCCAATCCCATGCAACTCGGTTTTCCTCTAATGCCTATCACTGCTTCTAAATTAACTTCATTTTTCTTTGATTATTTTTGTAAATTGTTTTTACAGTAGGATTTCACCGTGGCTGTCATATCGCTTACATTGTTTTATATATTTACAAGTACGTTATATTTATTATATTATGGTAACCTGATTCCAGCAGAGCTGCCCGGGGGATAAAGACTAGTGTGCATCTAATCTAGCAAAAAGTGAGGAACTCTCATGAGCTCTGCACATATACAGACGTTAATTCTAAGACATACAAACAACAAGAAAAGATGCGTTTTCCAGGATCAAATAAAGCATCAGCGTGCAAAACAGAAAAATAGAATCAACAGAATGAGATTAAAGACAGAACCTATCAAGAGAGATAATGAAGACAGAATATGACTAAAATGCCAAATGGGAAATTGTCCCATTTTTATAACTTTCCCAGTTCTGCCTATTCAAATATAAAAGCTTGCAATAAGACATGATACATACATACATAATATAATTGGATAATATATAAATACACATATATTCAGTCCATTATTACTTTAAAATGAATGTTATTTTACTGATATACGAATATTGGATTACATCATATATTAATAACTAACATCATTAATATGTTATTATGATTGTATATTATTTGTATATATAATCTATTCTGGCTAATAAAATACTAATGCATACTGATTTTTTAAAAAATCTAAAAATTTATGCAGAGAAAGCCTTTGTAAGACATTTGCAGTGCTATTAGTTCATAGATTTTTTTAAATAAAAATACTTTTGAATAATGGCTTATTTAGAAGCAAATGTAACCACAATGAAAGAAAAAAGACAAGTATACAATATAATAATATTTTGGCCTATTAGCCCTCAATTATTCAATCAGTTCAGAAAATCAAGCCAAGTAAGGTAGATGTTATGATAGAAACAGCAAGGTCATTTTAAGTAATATACATTTATATTACTATACATATCTATATATTATTGTATACATATTAATACATATTACTATATAGATTATTATACATATATCCAATCACAAGGGAATATCAGCTGAGGTTAGTTACAGCAGATTATTTTTAGTGGACCAAAATTATATATGGTGTTAACATGATTTTACCTCTTTAACATATTGCTGCAAATAATTTTTAAACCTTTTGTCTTTTCTGGATATTGTTGAAGCTTGTATGAACTGTTTTAGACTTTTTCAGGCTGAATGTTCAATTAGTGGCCTACACCCTAAATTCTATTCCCATGAACTTCTGATTAACATCCAAGGAACAGTTTAAAAACAGATTTTAGCTGAACAGTGGTACATGCCTGTAGACCCAGTTACTTGGGAGGCTGAGGCAGGAGGATCATTTGAGCCCAGGACTCCAACTCCATCCTGGACAACATATGGAGACTGTGGCTCAAAACAAAACAAAACAAAACAAACAATAACAACAACAACAACAACAAAAAAACCTGAGAGACTCTTATTGAGTCCTAGTCAAATTATATTTAGGAAAACTTGTTGGGATGCTACATGAAGAATGCTGCAATTAAAATTCAAAATGTGTGTTCTGAAATATTTGGAAAACTTCCACTTGTATAGGAATCCTTCATTGCAGGTGAGGATAACCTACCAGTGTACTGGATAGAATCCAAAAGAATTTCCCCTACATCTGATTTTGTCCCTGGATTTTTCATTTCTACTTTCCTAGTAGCTATTTCTTTTCTTTTTTTTTTTTTAAGTATATAGACATACAAAGAAATATCTCCATAGTAAATATGCAAACAACCCTTCTTCCCTTTAAATACTGAGTTCCTGCCAACTATAGTTGTTTGTTCTCTTCATCTTGGCTAACCTTAAAAAAATTTTCCCAGGTACACTTTATTTGGTTTCTACCTCTCAGTGTTTCACATTCTCCCCCTTCCACGCCAGTATCATGGCATACAGAGAAGATGATAAATGGCTTAAAGCTATCAGTGGCTATGGGCTGTCCCAGAGGATCCAACTATGCCAGGCCTCCCCCCGGGTATTCCAAAGTGCTGAGAGGATAAATAACGTGAGCTGCCTATGGCCCACCAGCCCACCCTGTGCTGAGGTCCAAATAAGGAGAGCTCTGCTCAGTTCAGTTCCCACCAAACTGTGCTCTGCCTGCATCACCAACCTGATGTGTTTCTATCAAGGGCACTTAAAATGTCTTTGCTATTTAATACATACTTTTGTCATTCCACATTATGCAAAATAAGTCTTTTTTTTCACATGGCTCTGTGGAGATTTTGTTTGTTTGTTTGTTTGTTTTGTATTATTATTATTAGTTGTTGAAAACATTACAAAGCTCTTGACATATCATATTTCATACATTTAATTCAAGTGGGTTATGAACTCCCATTCTTACCCTGTTTACAGATTGCAGAATCGCATCGGTTACACATTCATGTTTTTCCATACTGTCATACTAGTGTCTGTTGTATTCTGCTGCCTTTCCTAGCCTCTACTATCCCCCCTCCCCTCCTTTTTTTTTTTTTTTTTTTTTAATTTGAAGTAGTATTTGACATTTGGTCCCTGGCTCTTGCAAAGCACTGAATACTTTTCTTTCTACAATCCCATTCCTTACTTCCCTTTCTGTCTGGACTGGTATGTTTTGTGCATCACCTCATCTTAGCTCGCTTTTACTCCAAAAGTTGCTTCAGTAACCAGCTGTTGCCACGTGCCATGTGACCCAGAATGTCTTGTGGTGCTAGAAGCCCTAATGGTGGAGAAAACATCAGTATGTACAGAAGAGCTCTGGTACAGACCCCAGGTTTTGGAGCAGGGAATGCTCTCTGCTGCAGATAACATCTCATGTATGGAAAGCAGTTCCTGGTTTGTTATGGGGATCAGGGACAACTCAGTGTCTCACCAAGGTAACTACAGGACTATGAGATGGGACACACTACCTTGAGCTGAATTATATGTAGCAATTCATGTGTTTGGACAACTGCAGTAGCAATCTGCCACATGACGGAGGCATTTCCTTTAGAAATGGGCCTCAGGAAGCCTGGGATGCACAGGTAAGTTTCAGGATCTCGTGGCCCAGATCCTGACAATCACACGAGTTTCACTGATTCCTCTCAGTGTCTCTGAATGCAGTTCATCTGTGTCTGTTGGCTATCCTTTTCCTCTCAGCTCCAAATTCACCCTTTTTGCTTTGTCAAAATAGATGTGATCCCGTGAAATATTTTCCCTTGGTCAGTCGGGACAACGCTAAGCTCTGTCAGTGGAGGGGTGGCGGGGGCATCCCAGGAGGAGACAGTGTGACAGTGTCCTTGGTTACATTGTTCTTGCTCCTCAGGCTCCTGTACCTTGCTGGGTTTCCCAGGGTGGCTCTGGCAGTGCCAGGCTGTCAGCCTCAGCCAGCAGCTTTCCCTCCCTCTGGTGGGTTTACAGCCCGGTGCCTTCAGGGTATACTTCTTCATGAAGTTCTTTCCCCAGCGAGCAGGTTTCTGGAAAGTTCCAGAGGGCAGATTTCCAGCAAGATCTTCCAGCATGATAGCACAGACTGTCATTGTCAATAAGGTTCTCACCTCTACCCTGAGGTTGGGAGGCCTCTTCTTTGGATCTCTGTCTTAGCCCTAAAGATAGTGGCTATTCCTTACATCTGCTGTTCCTACTTCCTTTAAGTTTCTCTTCATTTCTTCCTAGCCAAACCTTCATTATTCCATTATCCACACAGAGTTAGAAATTCTTTACATTTCACTTTTCCTGCTGAAATTCCAGGGTGACTTCTTTTCACTGGTTGGGCACAGACTTCCCTACCATGCAGGGGAAAGGTTCAGAGTGGGCCTGACTGACTGGGCTGCCTCTCTCTGATATCGACCTCACTGTGGCAATGCTGAGAGCTAACTTTCACCACGGAAAACAAAATCTGAGATCGTGTTCTGGCTCCATCCCTTGGGAATTCTAGCCAGTTGTGTAGTGGCAAAGGTATATTTAAACCCATGCCCTGTGACAACCACAAGTGACCAACTGCAGCAACCACAACATAACATGGGGTGGACAGCTGTGAGCCCCATCTCCTCCTGGATAAGGGCAGCTCATCCACAAGCAAGCAAGGAAAATTCATGTAAGTGCTGACTGGTGTGAGAAATCTAGAAGGGATGGTAAAAGAAAGGATCATAGGACATCAGCTGAGACAGTAGCTTATTGCACTCACATCTGGATGTAGAATATGAGTTTGGAGATTACAGACAGGTGCTAAACTGAAGTGCGTGGGATGGATGGGGCAAGGTCAGAGAACACATCACAGGAAATCTTTATGTGCCTTGCTCCTTGTCATCTTAACCCTCCTGTCATCTCAGCGTTACTGTCCACCCAGCTAAAGCATCTCCCTTCATACATCAGTTTCTATCCCTGGGCTTCTTTCTTACCCCCACAAGAGATAGCTATGGGTCTCATTTCAGTCATTCTTTGTATTAGTTGGGTTTTTGTCCCTCTGACAAAATACTTGAGAAAAACAACTTGAAGGAAAAGATGTATGTTGGCTCATGGTTTTAGGTGTTTTAATCCGTGGTTGGTTGTGTCTGTTGATTCCCTGGGCCTGTGGTGAGGTAGAACATGTGGCAGACAGGGTGTAGTAGAGGAAAGCCACTCACTTTGTGGCAGTCAAGAAGCAGAAAAGGAGAAAAAGAGGCTAGAGACAAGTTGTAGTTCCCAAGGGTACCTCCCCTCGACCCCCAGGACTGACTGCTTCCTAGAACACACTTCCTATAGTTTCTACCACTTCCCAAGAGTCTGTTCAGCCACGAATCCATGAATGGATTAATCTAGTAATAAGGTTAGAAGTTGCATGATGCAGTCACTTTCCCAAAGTCTCACTTCTGAACACTGTGGTTTTGGGGACCAAACTCTCAACACATGAGCCTTTGTGAAATATTCCAGATCCGAATTACAATATTCTTAAATAACCATAAATCTGGAAGTTCAAGGGAGTTAACAATCAACGGGCACATCTTACACAGTGGGGACAGAAGCATATGGATAAATTCTCCCCCTTCCTGTGCTAAGGGTGGATAATTTTGAGGTGCATTCTGCCTGCCTGACTCCTCAGAGATTCCCAGCAGGACTGAGTTCCTGTTGTCTATAATAGTGGTAAGCTTAAGAAGACACCTTTCATTGACTTTCCCTCCTTCCTTATTCTAATCTTCCTGGTCCTCCAATTCTTTTCTTTGAAATCACGTAACAAAATAAACTACTTGCACCAAGTCATTGCATTTGTCTTTAGTTTTGGGGGGGAAGATAGGCTAAGACAGATCTCTCTTGTTCTTTATCTCCAACCCCTTAAATTGTGCACCTGTTCTGTTGTCTGTCCTTTGAGGTGTTGATATGCCACAGGTTTCCAGTCTTGGCCTCTCAGTCTTCTCTATTCACTTTCTGGCTTTCATTTCACGTGCTGTCACACTTTCACCATGACCAAACCACCAAAATGACAATCTTTTCCTCTGCTTCATTTCACTCTTCCAACCGGTACAACTTACATGCCACATTCTGAGGATTTCTAGGTGAATGTTTTAATGCATGTCAAATGTCACATTAGAAGGAAGATCAAGGTCACATGCGCTATCCCTGGTGGCTGTTTAGTTAATGGCACAATGGTGCTGAGTTGCTCAAGGTAGAAATCTGGAAATGGATCTTGATAGCACCCTTTTTATGACCCCCCGCCATGCAAATAATAATAAGCAAGACACGCTCATTTCTACCTTCTCACTGCCCCGCATGGCCTCTATACTTTCCTTTACTTCAGCTTCTGCTTTATGACCAGGTATACTTGTCTCTCCTTGTCTGCACTGGTCATTAAAATGGGTAGTTCCAAGAGTGAATTGAGTTAGTGGAAAAACCAGAGGAAGCATAGACAATTCATAGTTAGTTGGTTGCTTCCCTATGGGAGGGGGGACAGTAGGGAACCCAATGGAGTGTCTGGTGCATCCTAAGTGCTCCCTAGTCATTTGTTGAAGAACTAAATACATGCTTGACTCTTGGAGCAGATGTTGTAATCAACAGGGATTGCAATTTAAACAAGAAAGAAAAAGAAGAAGAAAGGACTTTTACTAAAATACTTTAGGCTAGTCCTTTATATCTCTTCAAAGCACTCTCTTGAAATTAACTGAAAATATAAAGAAATTTCATTGTTAAGACTTTACCAGTTAAAATAGAGTTCGTTATCATTTTATTCTTAATGTTGGTGAATTGAGCCTGAAGCATCTTTCATGTCATTGAGAATATTGGAATGTAGTTGGCTAATGTTTAGGGTGGCATGTCCTATATCTCTCATAGACACACAATTTCTGGGATCAGTGGGTACAAACATGCTTTAGTAAACTTCTTTTTTTGTTGTTGTTGTTGCGAAGGAATGTCATACATAGAATAGAGAAAGAATGCAGAATTGGGAACTGGGAGAGGAGCAAAACATGAATCACCAGATACAACCTGCCATCTTTCTAAATTTCTTTATCCGTTCTTTTTTTCTTTATTTTTCATCTTATGCATACTTTTATATATGACTTTAAATATTTTGGGGGGAACAATTCAGGAGAGGTTCTCTTTTCATCATTATTTAAAAAGAAATCCCAAAATTAATTGTGGGGAGAGAATTACATATCCTCTAGGAAACAAGCAATTTGTGTTCATGAGTTTAATAGAAATAATAATTCTCTGTTAAGAACATTTTAGTTCACATATTGTTAATTAACTTAGTAAGACAGGAATTATAGTTAGACAGATGTTGAATTATTCTCAAGTAATTCTGGCCTTAGTTGAAATTACCCATTTTCCAAGTGTGAACATAACTACTTGTTACATTTTATTGTCTTACAGGTCAGTCACTTTTGCTAAAATTGTTGAAATGGTTGCTGGCATCTTTACTGATATAAAGAAAGACAAATTCTAAAATATTGCTATGAGACTTTCTAAAAGAATAATATGGTTTCAAGATAAGAATGAGATACAATCATTACTGAAAGTATGGACAGTATTTTTACCATCCTATTCCAAAATGAAACTCCTTTCTGAAAATACCATATTATGTATCTAAAACTTCCTGGATCAAGTGGAATATAGTTATTGGGCCCAACATATTAAACTCTTTATTTTTGTTCTGGATAGAAGCCAAACTACAGTAATTGCTTCTATGCATTGCCTGGAAGCAGGTGACTCTGCCATCTGGACCTGTGTCCTCCACTTCACTGAGCAGGGCTTCTGAAAAAATGCTCTATTCCTGGCCTCCAGGCAAAGAGTAGTAGGGAGAGCAAACAGCCTTATAGACCCTGGTAATAACTTTCCTTTCCCTTTGGGATTTAGAGACAGCTTACATTTAAAGAAAAGGCCCAGGATCCGTGAGGGGGCTTGATATGTGGCGTTGTCCTTGACAGCTAAGCTTTGTTTGCAGTAGAATATTTCAGGATACTAGAGATTCTTTATTTTCTGATTGTAATCCAGAAGGTTTTCATAGTTATAGCTTCATTAAAAAAAAAAAAAAAATTGTTGGGTAGTGTGTTAAATCCACCGTGTGGATCGTGAATGGAAAAGCTGTGTTGTACATCTGGGAGCTTCTTTTTTTTTGGTCAATTGTAACTCAGTAGCTCCAGCCAATAAACTCAAAGTTGCTCTCAAACAGGCTATCCATCTTCTTTTTTCCATGTTTATTTTAATGGGCTGTTTCCTAAAAATCCCTGCCCTTTCTCTCCTTAGATCAAAGAACATTGCACTCTTGGTCCTGTGTCCTTCTGTGACTTATATGCTTTCCTCCTTATGTGTTATTTCTTAACCCAATTGGTTGGAATCACCCAAAATTCACTAGCAGGGCAGTCACTGGTTGCCTCGCAGCCATTACTTGACAAGGCTGTAATTAGCTGGACCATTTTACACCTGCTTTCCCAGCTGGGCACTGCTCTTTGCTTTACAGGGATTTGTATCAGAATTGAAAAGGCACTGCTTCCAGAGTGAGCTAACAGTATCCAGTGACAATGTAAAAATTGAACAGATTCCACATAGCAGGTAATTTACAGCAAGGAGAAATTATTCATTCAATGTTTCTCGCAAGTGTATCTTCTACTATTTAGCTCTTCGGATAGATTTTAGTGAACAGGAGCTAATAGAGAAATCCAAATTGGAAATTTCTGTGCTGGTCACTTCTTGTTTAATATTTCAGTTGACTTTTGGAAAGATGCTTCAGGTAGGACTGATTTTTTTTTATAGGAATGGTAACCACAAGTGAACCTTTAAAGTGTGGGAATACACTTTGCAAATAATTCAGAGAACATATTTGATAATGCCACTTGCTTCAGTTAATTCTCATGTCAAATTAAATGCTTTTAAAAAGAGAAAACATAGATAGTTTTCATTTAATGACTGCTCACAAAGGTATGCAGTCCAGGGGAATGAGGTAAGTTCTTCCAGAAGAATCTGTGTTGCCAATGCAAAGTGCCTCACAATCTTCCCACTTTAAAATGCACTTTATTGCATTCTATTTCTTTTTTTTTAAATAAATTTTATTATTGGCTGGTTTACTTAGATTATTTGATGGTAAGTTGATATTTTCCTATAAAGGATCCAGAAGAATCTTAGAAATGACAGCACTAGAAATCATTCTATAAAGCCCTTGGTGCTAGGGGGACATCCCTGGAGAAAGTATTGGGTGAATATTTTAGATGACCATCATGTAGTAATTAGTTCCCCCTCTTCAATTAATTCTTTAACCAAAAGCACCATTAGTGGACCTCTGCAGAGTGTTATTTCAAGAGCCTTAATTACAGATTTAATAATGTCAAAAAGCTCCTCTCTGTTTGATTCTATTTAGAAGATAAAAACATATATTTACTCCAGCTTGTTCTTTTAAGATGCAAAAATCTTGACCACAATTTTTCATATTTTTTCCCTTCAGAGCTCAATCTGAAGAGAGATCCAATCTGTTGTGTCTCTTTCTCTCTCTCTCTCTCTCTCTCTCTCTCTCTCTCTCTCTCTCTCTCTCTCTCTCCTTTCTCTTTTGCATCCGTAATGAAAAATATTTTCATCACTTTTCCAATGATGCCAATTATTTTCTAATAAGCGCCAAGCCCTTCTTTTTTCTTTAAGAATCATTGAATTCGTTATTGCCCTCTCTACTTACAACTGTCAATCTAGTTTAGACCCAGCCTGACTTTCTATAAAATCCTCATGCAGCTTGACCCTCTCCATTCTGATTGTACCACTAGTGTAACCAGACTCATTTTGTCCTTTCCTGCTGGAAACCCTGTGGTGGCACTCCCTTATACATTAACTCCTCGTCCTGGCATTCAAAGACCTACAATCTATTCCCAAACTGCATTTTCTTTTCTATTTTTATTAGTATCCTCTGAATATTCTCTACTTGAGCAATATTGGCTTTACAGATTCTTTTGAATGCATTTTTATCATCTCTTTCCCAGGCCTGGAACTCCGCCAGTCTTCATCTCTACTAATTTTGTTCAACTCCTAATATCTTCCAATCCAAGATTAATAATTATTTTGTTTATATCAGGTCTCAGTGATCTCATGTTTCTGAATGGTAATATTTATCCTGTAAAACCATGTGTGTAAGTGTTTGTATATACCTGCATATAAATTTACTCATGTATTATGATGATATATCTTATATTTACTTTAGTTTGATTATTCTTATATTAGTCCCTGTATATGTGACTTACCAGTTAGATCAGAAATCTCTAAAAACAATAATCTCATCTTAAACGTTGCATTCCTACCACACCTGGAAAGAGACAAGCTTGGAATGAAGGTTCAATAAACATGCTGAATATACTGTTTCTTTCAAATTTGGGGGATTTGATGTTTATTGCAATTCTAGATTTTTTTAAAAAAAGCTTCTGTTACTATTAAAATAGTCATAAAAGAATGTTCCTTTCTGTGAAGCACGTGGATGTATAAAAAGACATATGTTCATTAATTCTATGAGGATTTGAGAAGAAATGTCTTACACATTCTCTTTTGAAAAATCTCTCATGGCAATGATTTGTTAAAATGAATATTCTGTTAACACCTTTAAAGAAATGTGAATTCCACATAATTGGACTCCTTCCTGCCAAACTCAGGTTGCTATGGTTGTGCATCTTTGTATTTATGCATACTTTCTGGCCACCAATGCGCATTTTTTGGCCACTTTTAGTACTATACCATGTAGGCTGTCTCCTTTGGATGTACTTCTAGAAAACACTTGCTCTGACATAGTTTTGGTTTTCAGTGTTCATTCAGTTCCTTCTTTCTCATATAATGCTGAATAAAAGCAGCTGAATAGATGCTTAATTACTCTTGTTGTTTGTTTATAGAAAAATAACATCAAAACAAAACTTACAAGCTTGATCCTTTTATTCTATAGTCATAGTTCTTCTTGGTCTTACATAATGCCAGGACTTGTGATGTGTTTGTTTTTAGGCATTAAGATGCACATTAGTCTACTGAGGTCTTCCACATCCCCTCCTAGGTTACCCTTTGTCTTATACTGGCAGTCTCTATTTCTCAGGTCTACTGTGATCTGTAGAATTCCACTGACAGTCTTCCTAAAGCCTTTTGTCAAAAACATTGACAATTTGATGTGCTAGTTACACACAATACTTTCTAATGTCCTTTATTCCTGGTTCTTCTAAATTAGACCCTAAGTTACTTGGGAATCACGATCGGGTCTTATTTTGCTATGCACCCATCTCAGTCCTGCTGAGGGAAAATGTTAGATAAAACTGTGATTTATTAGTTGGTTCATTAATTATAGTACCTAACATTTGTTGTGTATTTAATATACTCCAGGAATAATTCTAATCCAATTAACTCTCAAGAAACTCAATATGTGAAATGCTTTTAAGAACCCCATTTTAATGATGAGAAAACTGAGATACATAGAGGTTAAGAGATTTATTCAAGGTCATATAACAGGTATGGTCTCAAGGCCAGCCTGCTTAGTCAGCTTCTACAGTTTCCATTATACCAAAGTTTCTATATCTTCTGACATTATTCTCTCTTAAGGCATTTTTTCCCTCCTGATCTATTTATACTTCTATTTCAACTAGAGTGAATTCTACTGTTTTCTGTGCTTTGTAGCAGTCATTATGTCATTAGTCATTATGCTTTGAGCATAATGTCTAATCAGAGTGTGGTGTGGTATTACATATGGCTTTCTAGCAATGTCATGAAATTCTAATTATTAAGGGGACGTGGTTGCACCATTTCATGTGTGACTGAAAGGTGATGAAGAATCTGTTTGGACTATGTATGTCCAATAACTTTGTATTGGTCTAATGCCTATGGACATACTGTTGGATCTTCTAAATTATTAGGAAGGAATTAGAAAACCAAATTCAACAGAGCACCATATTTTCCAGGAGCTGAACATTCTCTGTAGCTTATACTGGATTGTGTACCTTTTTATAATACTGAGGCCAGAATGCCAAAAGCGTATTTCCCAGAATTCCTTGCAGTTACCATTCTTGAATAATTGAGGTTCCATCAATCATAAGCATTTCTATGAGACTTGACTACTCAACTGAGTTAGTTTAGGAAACAGGCAGGGACAGAGATACTGATTTTTGTATATGCTGATAATGGCAACAGAAACAACCAATTTTCCAAACTCTTGGGCAGCTTTCTATATAGCTTCCTGTTCAAGGGAAGATTTCCATAGCAGCCCAATTCATCAGTACTCTTCCAGGAAGCTCAGCCTAAAGTCTGTTTCTTCAAACCTCTCAACAACTGTTTTTCCACTTAACATACTTTCATAAATCCCTTCCATTGTTGGTAAAGTGAGTTCTGCTTTGAAGTCAATCTAACTGATGCAACTGTATCTGACTGATACATTCTTCATTAGAGTTGTTAAATATTGTCAGGTTTTATAGGAGCATCTCAGGACAGAGAAGTAACAAGTCTTCGTTTCACAATAAAATGTTGTGGCCATTGGTTGTTTATTCCTGTTGGTAATCCTTTTGTTAGCCTTATAAAAAATAGAAACTCTGAAATAATGTGAATAACTTAGCATTCAGATTTTTAATTTTACTCTGTATGTATTTATTAAGTGCCAACTCTGTGCCAGCAACAGGTTCCTAGGAGAGAGACACTACAGTGAGAAAAACAGTCTCCATGTAACTTATAGTCTACCCCATCATCTTAGAGTTTGAATTAACTTCTCATGCATGGTTAGTTTGCCAAATCAGTTAAAAGTATGTCTAAAGCTTAAGAGACTCACAATATCGTATAATAGAGAGTGCTTATTTTTAGAGTTTCATTACTAATTCAAAGGGTGGACTGCTTATTAATCCATAAAATGGGGATTTATTTTTATTTCTCATAGTGAGGATAGCAAAAAAATAGAAATAGCCCATCAGGGAGATAGTTATGAATCACTTATATGCAAATAAATCAATTTTAAAAATCTATTTGGCTCTAGTGATGGGAATTGTAGTCATTTTTAACTCTTAGTACTAGTAATAATCTAGAGAATCCGATGAGAAATGATAAAAGCTTTCTTTAACAGTTTGCATTAAATCGAAGCTCAGGTTGTTATTATGTAACATATATGCCACTTAAATCATCCCAAGTGCAGGAAAGCCATATAAAAATGTTCCATCAATTTATCTACAATATGGTCATCAAAAAGAATATAACAGAACTTTGCTCAATTGTATTAATTTCAGTTGCAAAAGCAGTAATTTCAAAATAGACTATGCATGCAATTTTGTGTGTTACATTAGGAAAGAGTGCAGATATTTGCAGAATCCTTTTAATTACAAAATAATGGGAGTACTTATGTATTAGGATGTCTTTTATTGAAATTGTCAAGCTTAATATTATTTGTTTCAACATAACTACAGGTTTGCATATACATATCCAACCACCAAAATTAGAATATTTATCTGATGCTTATTCTTGTAAAGCAGAAATACAGAAGTATGACTATAACTTTTTCATAGGGAATGGATGTTAATAGGGGATGTTTCATGGGGGATGAATGCTAATGTTAAGCAAAGTTAACCTAAAAGTTAAGATCTTCATAGTAAAGGACATAATACTTACAGTTGTTGGTAAAATCCCAAATATGTGGCTATGTACATCTATATGTGTTGTTTTTTTCCCTAGGAGAAATGGAGAAGAGTAAGAAACCAAAGAATATTAGAAGATTCTCACCACAGTAGTAAAAAGGGACATGATGATGGTAGTGTAAAGAACATGAGAAGACAGCAATGTAGATCAGTAGAGAGCTGAAATCTCAAAACTGTCTTTTCTTGGAACCTCTATTGCAACTGAAACAAAATGCAAAGGTCAAGAAACTAAGGATGAAGGCATCTAGTACATAAAATGGTTCTGAGCTGTGGAAAGACTGGTACAAATCTCCTATTCATGTCTACTTATCAGCCTCCATTTTCTTTAAATTGTAGTTAAGTTTCATGAAGATTTCACAGACCCAATGGGGATTTAATGAGATACTTAGCCTTGACAGGCAACTTGTATTTGTAATGAGTTCCAAAACGATTGAAAATTTCCCAGAATGTCTTATTTCTTTAGAAATCAGATGAATATAGAACAACAAAACCTGAACGGAAGCTGAAGAGTTGAAATCTATGTTTTTAGTTTTTAATAAAAACTTTGTGCATTAATTGAGGGAGTTAGTAGAAGGGATAAATGATCTGCATTCAAAGATAAAGTAACTGTATCTGGAGCTTAGTAGATATTTTATACATCTTAGCAATTATGACTATAATTGTAAAAACAGAGGCTTAACCCCTCTCTGCCATCTGAGTTAAGTGTCCAAGGACCCTTGGGAAAATGTGAGCTGTCCTAAATATAACTTTCAGCCTGTAAGTCAAATTTTATCTTATTGTATTGAGTCAGATTTCTCACTTAGCAGCCCAGTTTCTTCAAACCAAGACCATTTCTTTGTTTTTCTATCCCCTTTAATACTCCAAATGGGAGTTTAGCCCTAAGGCAAGATCCTACTATCAGCTTGTAGGAACTCTTCCTGAATTTTCATGGAATGTCTGTTTCTACACTCCCTTGCTCCTGCCTGCACATTCACATGTTAGCTATATCCTGACTTCTCCAATAGCATCTCCTCATGGTCTGAAACTAAGGCACCGTTCATATTTCTCATTCCTATGGTGCACATAGTTCCAAGCTACAGTGATCCCAAGGCCTGAGTTCCTATCTGACATGAAATGATTTGAATAATAATGTGCCGGGGAGTAATATATACAGACAAAACAAAGAGTAGAAGAAGAGATGCTTGCTGTTTTTTCTGTATTTGTATTGCAGAGAATATTAGATAAAATCCTGTTTAAATGCCAGTATAAGCCACAGAGAATGAATCTATTATATTCTTAGAATTCCATTCCATCTCTTGTATTTTGAGGATTCTGTTGCTTCTTTCCTGAGAAGAGTAATGCAATCAATTGTTATTTATTTATGTAATAGCTGTTATTTCCAGTCTTTTGGAACTTTTAGATTCTTTTAAAGACCTTCATTGGGTTTGTTTTGTGGAAGTGTAATTCTTAAATTTACCTCCTTGGACTGCTTCTAAATATCTATGATGTCAAAGGAGTGAGACAGAAGTATTTTTATGGTCAACTCTAATCCAAAGGAAATCCTTACAAACCAAGACAATCTAAAGAAGCTGTCCATCTCTGTGGTGACTCTAATCACTTCTGTAAGACTGAATTTGCTTTAGAATTCAATACCCAGGTTGGAAAAAGAAACCGGAGATCTAAATGTAAATTTTCTACTTATCTAGAAAATGAATTTGAATAAATTATTAAACAAAGCTAAGAGCCTGTTTTTCTATTTGTGTTACAGTATATAACATAGCTCATTATCCAGTATACATGTGTATTTTTTAAAGTTCAAATCACTTTGGTTCATTGTATGCTGAATTATGTTAAGTCCAATGTACAATCCTGCAACAAAGGCCTATGGCTTACCCTTTGGGTAATATTCTCAAATATCACCAGATTATTATATTCTTCTTCTACCTTCTACTTACTGGTTTTCTAAGATTTTCAACACAATTTTTACTATTGTGATTATAAAATTAATGTGTATTCCTTGCAGGAAAAGTTCAAAGGGAATAAAGAAGAAAAAATGTCTTTAAGCTTCGTTCAGAGCAATCACACCAATGTTAACAGAGTTTAACTGATGTTTTTAAGCTGCAAAATTCTATTTGAAGTCTGCAAATGATAGATTGTGCTTTGACTTTCATTTATCCTAAGGCTTATTGACTTTTCTTTTAACCTTACCTTTGAATGTTAATTGTTTCTAATGAGAATACCAAACATCAGTAAAATAAACCATTTAGCTAAAGAGTTAATTTACTTTCAACCTGCTCTCCCACTGAATAATGATGGATTCACCCATAATAAATAGTCAGTATAATAAATGTAAATTTAAGCTACAATATTTCTCAAAATCTACAAAACTGAGAAAGAGCCTACATTCATCTTTGTTTTTCTTCACTGTAATTTTTCCTACAATCCAATGTATCATTTGTTTCCCTAGTTTTGTTCCCTTATTATTAAACAGTTATTATTAATTTATAGCCTCAGCTTCACTTCACAAAAGAGGAATCTAAGCCTTAGTGAAGTTGAGTGATAAATGAATGGATAGAGGACAGTGAGAAACAGACCGGATTCTACTCATTCTCTCTTCACAGTCTTTTGGACCACATCATGCAGTGGAAAATTAAATATATTTTAATTTATTTGCAACTAAATTTGTTTAAAGCTTTTACCTCCTGTAGATCTGCAAGGGAGGTTTCTGGGTATATATTTGTAGGCTAAAGCTTGAATAAGTTTGCATTCTTAAACTACCCATGAATTAGGTGGGAGGATGTGGAGTGAGGTAAAGATAGGGAAGATTCTTGTCTGGAAGCCCACAGAAATTTTGGGAAAAGGCCTCCCAGTAAGATTAAAGATTAACTCTGAGAAAAGTCACAGGCAAATATGAGTAGTAGAACTGTTTGCAAAACTTCTGCTGACTATGGTCCATTCTCACTTCTCCCCTTCCCTATACACTCTTACCCCATGCCCACCCACTCTCTGCCCTGGACTGGAACTGATATTCACCTGTGTACATCAGCATGACTGTACGGATTATTAATAGTTCATCTGGATTGATATACAGCTTCTCCCCTGAGCCTCTACATTCCATTTGCTTTAGTCAGCTATTTTGTCACTGGGACTAAAAGATCTGACAAGAACCATGTAAAGGAGGAAAAGGTGTTTGGGGCTCAAGGTTTCAGAGAATCAGTCCATGGTCTACCAACTCCATAGCTCTGGACCCAAGGTCAGAAAGGACACCATGGCAGAAGGGTATGGCAGAGAAAAGTAGCTCAGGACATGTCATTCAGGAAGTAAAGAGAGATCTGCTCACCATAGATAAGATATAAAGCACAAAAGCACACCCCAGTGACCCACTTCATCCAGCTACACCTGCCTGCCTACAGTTACTGCCCAGTTAGTTAATTCATCAGGGGATTAATCTACCAGTTAGATTATTAATCATTTCACCTCTGAGAGTCTTTCATTGTTTCACACATGAGTTTTTTGGGTTCACCTCATCTCTAAACCATAATACCATTCATTGCGTAGCTCCTCCATAACATGGATCCATGATCCAGCAACCAAAGGGCTAATGCCTCATGGAAGAGGAAATCTAGGGCTTTGTCCCAGTGTATATGTTGCTTTCATTATTCTGATTGTCTAATGCCACACCACATAACACACAATTGTTAGATGTCTAATAGCACCCTGTATACACCAATATTTATATGTCTTCATTTCCATAAACACTTTTGGGAGAAAAAAGTTTGCATGAAATAAAAAGTCAAATAGGAAGGAAGAGACACAGTGTCTTAGTTCATTTTCTATTCCCATGATAGGTACTGGAGTCCAGGTGATACAAAAACATAAGAGGCTTATTTTAGCTCACAATGCTAGAATTCCAAGACCATGGCACTGGAATCTGATCAGTCTGGTGAGGATCTCATGCTGCCTTAACCCATGGCAGAAAGCAGAAGGGCAAGAGCATATGCAAACAGACAAAACAGAAGGGATAACCTTGTTTATATCAACTCTCTCTCTCTCAAAATAACTAGTTTAGTTCCATGAAAGTGAAAACTCACTCCCATGAGGGATAAATCTATTTCTGAGGATTCTGAGCCTAAGACTCAAACATCTCCCAGTAGGCCTGACTTCCCAACACTGACTGCTGCGTTGAAACTTAAGTCTCAACTTGAGTTTTGGTGGGGACACAATCCAACAATAGTGATGGAAAAAGGGGAGTGGTATCTACTTGGCAAGGAGAGAGGTTGGATGGAAGCTAATGGTATTCTTATAAAGGGTTCTTGTGGGCAAAAGCAGGGCTTCTTCAAGAACATGGCTATGAGGAGGACCTTTATGGTTGAGGATGAGGGCCTCAACATCCCTGTGCATTCACAGAACCCCAGACCGTTTGGATCCCTGGAAGATTTATAAATTAAGGACCATTCATGCGTTTAAGTAATAGTGGCTGACTACTAATTCTATTAACATTTTTATTTGCCCAGGAGAAGCTTAAGCTTACTCATTTTCTTCTCTCTTTTTCTCTCTCTTTCTCTCTCACCATTATAAATTTTCCTCATCAGAAATTATTTCAGGAAATAGAAGGGTCTTAGAGGATACTCATTGAGTTCAAAATTCCATCAGACCACTAATTCTTCTTCCTAACATGCTTAACACATTATCGGCAAAAGAAAGAGGAAGAAAATGAATAATATCTATGGCACACTTGTTATGATTGTAGACACACTGCTGGGTGCTTTGCATATATCCTCTAGTCCATCATGTGAGCCCTTTGACAAAAGTGTTACGATGATCCAGTTGACAGATTAAGGATACTAAGCCCAGAAAGGGTATGTATCTGATCAATACCCTACAAACAGTAAAGAGTAAGGTTCAGAATTCGAGCTCAAGCCTCAAATCCCCTAAAGCCCATAATCTTTGCGCCCAATCATGATGCCCTTATAATATGTGGACAAACTATATTTACTGCTAGAAAGGATTTTCTACCTGTGAAATAAGCCAGCTCCATCTTTAGTCAGTCCAAAGTTCAATGAGAGACTGGGGAGCTTATTTTATCACAGTAAAAGGTTAATTCTTGGGGTGTAGATTCACTTTTCTTAGGGACCCATACTGCTACTTGTAAACTCTCTCTACTCAAGCTGCACCAAGTTTACCCTATGATCCTAGACTTTGAGGGACCCAATCTCCAGGAGAACCTCTGGATACTTTGCCTGGATGGCCAGCACACTAAGAACGTCCTGAAGTGGGACTGTGGCTATGACCCCGCCCCATCTTACCTGAGAGGGTGAAAGTGGCCTCACACCCACACTCCTGTTGGCAGTCTCACAGTCCACGGCTGCCTGTCCAGTCCCACAGCTGCTGCTCCACCAGACCCACTCTGCACTGGGAGGATTCCCACCCACTCTAGATAAGGGCCATATTTTCTTCTGTCCCAATGACATCTCTCTTCTTGTGTTTTCTGCCAGGTGGTCCCAGTTCTATTTCTTAGGGTCTTACAGAGATGGTTTAATCCTTCCGTATGAAAATTCTTCAGATAACTGAAGAATGTAGTGTTGTGTCCACAGAGTCCTCTCCTGTTGGAAAACATTGTCAACATCCTCGGGTATTTCACGCACGGCACGGTTTCCAGAGTCATCTTCATTTCCGAAGCTTTGGATTTCCTGTAAGTTCCTCTAAAAGTGCAGTACCCCAAGCCTAGAACCATACAAGTTAACATAGCTGAGAACAGAAACCACTAGTTTCTATATTTTACTCATGGAATGGAGTCTAAAATGATCTGGGTTTTATTTCTTTAATGCCTTTAGCAACACACGACTATTTCATCATGTAAAGCAAAATGTCACTTGAAATCTGGGTTTTAAAAAAATGTTACCTCAAAGTCATGTCTTGCTTTCTCTCAGTATACTTTTTCTTTAATCAACCTTTTTATTTTGAGAGAATTGTGGTTCACTTGCACTTGGAAGAAATATTCTGGAGGTATCTGTGGATTATTATGCAGTTATAAGAAAAAAAAAATAAGGCAAAATTGTGTGCATTTTAAACCCAGTTTCTTCTAATATTAGCAATTTGTAATCTCACAACCAGGATTTTGACAGTGAGGATGCAGAACATTTTCATTGCTATATGAATGCTATATGTTGGCCTTTTATGGCCACATGTGTTTTTCTCTTTCCCCCAACTCCTTTTTAATACCTGGTAGCCCATAAACTGTTATCAAGTTCTGTAAAATTGTCATTTCAAGAATTTTATATAAATGGAATTAGATATCATGTAATACTTTGAGATTGGCTTTGTATACTTACAATACATCCACAAAGCTTCATACACACCATTGCATGAATCAATAGATTATTCCTTTTCATTGCTAAGTAGTACTCCATAGTATGGATGTACCTCAGTTGTTTTAACCATTCTTCCATTGAAAGATAGCTGAATTATTTCCAGTTTGAAGCTATTATATGTAAAGCTGTTATAAACAGTAGTGCACAGCTTTCAGTGTAAACATGAGTTTTCATTTCTCCAGGACAAATACCTTAAAGGAGTATCGCTGCTGGGTTGAATGGTAGTTGTAGGTTTAATTTCTTATTTTGGGGAGTGGCTGTACCATTTTACACTCCCATTAGCTATTCACGAGTAATTTGGTTTCTCAGTGTCCTTATGAATCCAAACATCTAGTGATGTCAGGACTTTTAATTTTAAATAGTCTAATATGTGTATAGTGATATTTCGTTGGGGTTTTAATCTTTTTTTCCCTAATGACTAATGATATTGAATATCTTTTCATGTGAATATTTCCCATCTCTATCTTATCTTTGGTGAAATATATTTTTATACTCTATACCCATTTTCTAATTAGAATTTTTTTAATAAATGCTTATTTTTTTAGTTGTATACAATACCTTTATTTTGTTTATTTATTTTTATATGGTGCTGAGGATCCAACCCAGAGCCTCATACAAGCTAGATGAACACTCTACCACTGAGCCACAACCCCAGCCCCAGATTATTTGTTTTTATTGTTAAGTATGTCTTCAATATTATTTCTTTGTTAAATAAGTTGTTTGAAAAGACTTCTTCCTAATCTGTAGCTTGTCTTTTTTTCTTTAACAGGATCATTCACAAAAGAAACATACTTTTAATTTTGATGAAGTCTAATTTATCATTTTTTCTTTTGATACCAAGTTGCTTTTGGTATCAAGTTTAATAACTCTTGGCCTAGTCTTAAATACCTTAGATTTTTCTCCTCCAACCCCCTGCCTGCCAACACACACACACACACACACACACACACACAGAAAAAAAAACTTCATCATTTTCTGTTTTAAATGTGTGTATAAAGAAGGTTTCATTTGAGTTTCATTTTGGAGGATGTTAAAGTACATTTGTTTAGGTTCCTATGAATATCAAATTTTGATCTAGAACCTATTATTGAAAAGATTATTTTTTTTCCATTGAATTCTGTTTGAATCTTTGTCAAAAAGCTGCTGGGCATATTTACATGGGTCTTTCACTGGGTTCTGGATTTTATGGATCTATATGTCTAGATTTTTGCCAATACCACACTCTCTTGATTGGATAGCTAAATAAGAAGCCTCAAAGTGAGGTAGAGTGACTCTTCCATTTTAATCTTTTAAAAGTGTTTAGCTATTCTACTTCCTTTGCCATCCCATACAAAGTTTAGCATAATCTTCTCTATATTTATAAAAAGTCTTGCTGAAATTTTTATAGGAATTGTGTTAAATGTGTATATCAATTTTTTAGAATAGATATCTTTAGTATATTGAGTCTTCCAAATCTTGAGTATGGCATATCTGTCCATTCACTTAGGTATTTGATTTCTTCCACCAGCATTTTGTAGTTTTCAGCATACAGACACTGTACATGTTGATCTTTTTAGATTTGTACTTAAATATTCCACTTCTTTCTGTATCCATATGTTTATTGCTAATAAACAGGAACTAACTTATTTATTCTTCTACCCCACAGAATATCAGTTAGTTGTAGGATTTTTATTTTTGTATATTCCCTGTTTCTAAATGCCAACCTGATATTTTATGTCTAATGCGATGTCCTCCAGGACTGAAGTTACAATCAAGACATTTTCAGACAAATAAAAATGGAAAGTATCGGTCACCAGCAGTCCAAAACCTAAGGAAAACATAAGGAGTATATTTTAAGCAGTGAAAAAAGGATTCCATATAGAAGCTGAAGACACATGGAAAGGAATAAAAGCATCAAAAATTGAAAGTATGTGTGGAAATTTAAAACGAATACTGAATACATAAATAAGAGTTACTTTTAAAATTTAAATGTATTTGCTGTTAAAATTTAGAATGATTAGCTATATTTGAAATGGTTTTAAATGTAATGAAAAGTTAAAATTATTATTATTCCAACAGTCATTTAAAAAAGTGTTAAGGAAACAACATTCTATGTTGATATGACATACATTCAGATTGTACTTTCCAGGATAACCAGTAAAATAATACAAAAAGAATGTAAAAATGGCAAACTGAGAATGGAGGAAGTTCAATTAAAAGTTAGGTTCAATTAATGCAAGATAAGGAATAAAAATAGAATAGAACAAAGTACAGGTGGAATTAGGAACACAAGTAGGATTATAGTAAGACAAAGATTGAGACTGTATGGCATATCTGTCCATTCACTTAGGTATATGATTTCTTTCACCAACATTTTGCATTTTGCAGTTGGTGAAAGAAATCAATTACCTAAGTGAATGGCCATCCTTCTAAAGACACATTTAATACATATGGATGCAATGAGGAATGGGAAAAGTAACCAAAATATACTCTTAAATACAAACGTCCCTGGCAGGCTGGACTTGGCCCATGGGCTGTAGTTTGCGGACCCCTGCTCTATACTACAGTGAGCTCATTTGGGTTTGTGGTGTTTTTGTTATGCTCAGAACATTGCAGTGTTTGAACTTCTCGAGGTGCAGACTGCCCTTCCCCTGGGTTCACGGTGGGGCCTGCAGTGTCTGAGGGTTTATCATCTCAGTTTTGCTCCCCTCTCTTAGTTTTCAGAATTTGTACACCCTGTGCCATGGGAAGAGGTCTTTTACCCAGTGGTGGATCCCCATTGATCCTGTTAGGATTTGCCTCCCCTTCTATAAAAGGCAGATCAGCTTTACTGGCATTGTTTACCTAGGGGCCTTGGGTGCAAGTGGGATTGCTCCTGCCTCTGGGGCTTATAGCATTTGCTTCCTATGAGTAAAAGATCCAGCAGAATGGACAATGTCTTGTACACTTCCCCAGCTGCAGGGGATCACATCTTGCATGCTTGCTGTAGTTTGGATCTTGAATTTCATCTCCTAAAAGCTCAGGTGTTAAAGGCTTGCTTGCCAGCCTGTGGTGTTATTGGCAGGTGTCATTGGGCTGTGCTCTTGAAGGGGATATTGGGACCCTGGTCCCTTCCTTTCTCCTTTGCTTCCTGGTGGCCATGAGGTAAACAGGCCACTTTTGTCATACACTCCCACCGTGATGCCCTGCTCTGCCACAGGCCCAAAGCTATAGCTCAAGAGATCATGGACTGAAACCTCTGAAATTGTGGGCCAAGATAAACTTTTGCTCCTTATAAGCTGATTCCTACTTGTGTCAAGGCATTTGTTATAGTGATGGTAAACTGGCTATTACAAAGCTTGTATCAGTGATGTTCATTCCTGAGTCTATTGCATTATCTCCAAACTTTCTTCTAAGCCCTAAGTGGAAGGACCATGGGGAAGAGGCCAAATGTGAGTATAAGTTTCCCTTTTGTCTGGGATCCCAGAATCTATATATAAGCTCACACTTAACCCTGAGGAATGTGTTACAATTTGAGGTAATTTCTTCTTACTTCCTTCTATCTCTTCTATTTTCCTCAAAGAGGTTTGTCTCTCTGCCATAATGTTCACTCAGTTGTCTTGTAACATTTGATCTCAGGTGGGTTCAAGAAAATCCATGATTTTATATTATTCATCCTTCTTTTTGTTATGTTGGAGGCCTCATTATCTTGTAACTCTCTAGTGCCTAAGTGGAAGTGAAACTCCACAGGATGGATATCATAATCTGTTCACAAATTACACTAACCCAAAAGAAAAGAAGAAATGAATGAAAAAATAGACTTTATAATTACAAATGTTTGTTGACAGACACCATGAAATAAGCAAGCAAGAGTGGAAGATGATAATTCTTAATCTGTAATCAATAAAGGATGCAAATCCAAAAATGCACTAAAAAAACTCCAAATTAATAATAAAAAGAAACCCAATAGATGTGTGGACAAGAGTACGGACACACGTGGTTTACAAATGAAGATATACAAGTAGCCAGTGTTGTGGTTTGGATCATGAATGTTTCCCCAAAACTCCTGCGTTGAAGGCTTGGTCAGTGTTCAGAGGTGGGGCTTTGGGAGGTGACTGAATCCTGACTGCTCTGACCTCATGAATGAATTAATCCATTGGTGGATCTACAGCTTAATGAGCTGTTGGGAGGTGGTGGAAAGTTTGGGAGGTGGGGTCTACTTGGAAGAAGAATGTCATTGGGTTGTGCCCTTGAAGGATATATTTTGTCCCCTCTCTCCCTTTCTCTACCCCTTCTCTCTCTTTTTCTCTCCTTTCTGGCCACCATGAAGAGCAGCTTTGTTCCACCATCCACTTCCCACCATGATGTTCTGCTTCACCAGAGGCCCAGACAAAAAATTTGAGCCAAATGACCATAGACTGAAACCTTTAAAACTATGAGTCAAAATAAACCTTTCCTCCTTTTAAATGGTCTATCTCTAGTATTTTGTTACTGTGTTACCTGACTAATACAGATAATATACATAATAAAGTTGTAAATCTTATTTGTCATCAGGGAAATGCAAAAGAAAAAAAACCACACTGAGAGACTACTACACACAGAATGCTAAAATTAGGGAGACTGACAACATCAAGTATCAGGCAGATTCATGCACTGCTGTTGCGGGGTATATATTGGTTTTTGCACTTTGGAAAAGAGTTTGAAATCATGCACAAATGCGCAACATATGCACTCTCCATTTCTCTCCTAGGGATATAAGAAACAGAATGTTGTATGCAAGAGTGTGGGGTGTGTGTGGGTTTTTGTGTGGATATTAATAGTAGTATTGTCCTTAATAGCTGAACTCTGGAAACAACCCAAGGTACTACAGTAGAATGGACAAATGGATTGTGGTGAATTTATCCAACTGAATGTTAAGCAGCAATGAGAATGAACTTCATCTAAACTTGCCAACAAGATATTGAGCAAAAAAGCCAGGCATAAATAAATATGAACTTGCTGGGCACCGTGGCGCACACCTGTAATCCCAACAGCTCGGGAGACTGAGAGAGGAGAATTGAGAGTTCAAAGCCAGCCTCAGCAAAAAGTGAGACACTAAACAACTCAGTGAGACCTTGTCTCTAAATAAAATGCAAAAAATAGGGATGGGGATGTGGCTCAGTTGCCAAGTGGCCCTGAGTTCAATTCCTGGTACCCCCCAAATAGATAAATAAATAGATAAATAAATAAATAGATAAATAAATATGTACTTTATAAATCTACTTACATAGCATTGAAAACAATATAAAATTAATCTAGGATATTTGAAATCTAGGGGAGGAGAGCCGAGTCCTGAATGAATAAAGGTTTAGGGAGGCTCCTATACTGTAGAAGATTTGGAATTTTATTCCAATTTATTGATTTGGAACTTGGTTACCTGGGAATGTGCATTTTATTATAATTAAGTGAGTTGGCTGACGACTATCTGTGTACCATTCTCAATGGAAGTTATATCTCATCAACAAGTTTTATTTATTCGAATTACTCAATTTCCCCCTCTTTTCTGGCCCCCAACTAGAAGAGAGAAGATGGGGAATGCAGAAGATTTTTCTGGATCTTGCTCTTGACAATACCCCTGAGGTTTTATTGGCATGCATTTGTCATGTCCTGATTTCAGTTATTTTCAAGGAGCTCTTTGTGGCAGCTTGAGAGAGTCATCCCCTTACAGGGCTATAAAAACCACATTCGAGAGCTGCGATATTTTTATGATATCTGGAAAATAGCATCTTAAGGTTTATTTTCCTCAACTCACAGTAAATTTCTCAACTTTGCATTCCAGCAACCTATTCTCCAATTTTATTAAACACGTATTCACATCCATGGCATTCAACTTGATGAAACCATGACTTGCAATTTGGGCAAGTGAAATAGCACAATAAGAGCCAGCTGCTACTAAAGAATGCTGGGATTTCCTTCTCCGCTATGAAGTAAATTCTGTGTCAGGGCACCGGGTGCCTTGAAGTAGTTTGCAGGAAAGCCATAAAAGGCAAGTGTCAGCCAGGGCCATCTGCTGGGTCCTTCTTGTGGTTAGTATCTTCATGATCATGTATTTTTGGACTTAGGTAAATCTTCTGCTCTCTCCTCGGTCTCAGTTTCTAGGCCTGTTCTCTGTTGTAGGTGGAATTTTAAAATGGCCCTGTGTCCTTTGCTGCTGGCATTTCATTTGTGGCTATGTTCCTGTAGGGAAGGCCCAAGATGGCTCTAGTTAGGCTCCCTCAGCAAGACTTCCAGCCAGCTACGTTTTTAGTATGTAGTTCACAGGTTATGAACCCCCAGTTCACCATGTGAACCCAAAGTCATAAATACCTGCTTGTGGACAGGTGCTCACTTATGTAACCTGTTGGCAGGGTGCCTTCTTTATTTGGCTTGCACATAAAAAAAAAAAAAAAAAAAAAAAAAAAAAGGCCTAGGAAATGACTCGCCGGGCTGGAGCTGGGGGCTGCCACCCCTGAATAAAGCATGTCTAATCCCAAGGGCACCTGAGTCATTTTTCACCTCCTGGCATCCTGAAGAGTTCCCAGGTCTGAGCCTCAGCCTAACAGTTAGACTACATAATAAAAGGGATGTTGCAGACGTAATCAAGGTTACTACTGGTTAGTTGACTTTGAAATAAAGTAAAGGGGATATTATTGAAGACGGGGAAGTCTAACCTAACCATGTAAGGCCGAGTTGTCCCTAGACGCTAGTAAGAGAGATTTGAAGCATGAGAAAGAATCAATAAGCCATTGCTGGCTTTGAAGATGGAGGAGGACATGTGCAAGGACTAGAAAGTGACCTCTAGCTGCCAATAGTAACACCGGGATGAGATCCTGCAAGGAAAGAAGGCCTTCCTCCTACAGTTGAGTACACTGAATTCTACCAGCAATCTGAAAGATCTTCAAAATGGATTTTTTTCTCCAGAGCCTCCAGGCGAAACTCCTGCCCCATTTGGCAACTTAATTCTGGCCTTGAGAGACACCGCTATGGTTTTAACATCCTCCAATTTTCTCATGTTGAAATCCCCAATGCAACAATGTTTGGAGGTGGGAACTTTGATGAAGTGATTAAGTCTTCAGGACTCTGCCCTCATGAATGGCTTACTTTCACCCTTGTGGGAGTGTTTGTTACCTTGTGAGTAAGTCTGCCATCTCAGGAATGAGTTTATCCCCTCTCCTCTCCCTGACACCAATGCTTTATTGCCTTCTGCTTTCTGCCATGTAATGATGCAGCCAAATGTGGACGCTTTGATCTTGGACTTGCCAGTTGCCAGAACTGTGAGAAGTGAATTTCTATTCTTTATAAATCACCCACTCTCAGGTATTGTGCTACAGCAGCAGAAAATTGAATAAGACAGACCCTAGGCAGAGACCTGGGTCAAACCTGCCTGGATTTCTGGCATGTAGAATGCAAGGTAATCGGTACACGTTGATCTGTATAAATAGGATGGCAAGCTAATAAGATGGTGCTGGTTTAAGCTGCTACATTTGCCATAATTTGTTATGCAGCAATAAAAAATGAATATGCCTTCCAGATGTGGAATTCGTTATGTTTTTCTACATTTCCATAATGCAAAAAACAAATATGCATGCATATTTGCACAAATAGGCATTTGTGCTTTTTACAGGTTTTTAATGAAGATTAAAAATGTAATTGTTAGAGACATATTGCAGATTCTTATAAAAGTTTAACAAAACTTGAAAATTAAGACCCTGCTCTTCCAAAAAAGCCACTTGACTATATGTGCCAAATCAAGTATTATCCTAAATTCAAAAAGTCCTTTTCTAATTACTTCCTGGGACTGTATTCATCAACTCAAAATAGGTAGCATTGTTAAGCGCTAACTAAATAGCACTCTTCTTACCACGTGCTTAGTTTTCCATGCATTATCTGATGCGATCTTTATTACCATCCTCTGAATTAGTGATTGTTGTGCTTAATGTAAAGGAAAAAAGTCTGAGATTCAAAAGTTTATAAATTTGTTCAAGGTCACATGGCTACTAAAATCCAGAAGTGGGATTAGAAATCAATCCACTCCTGTGTTAAGTACTTTGCTCTTAACCGTCATACTTTTCCATCAGTTCAGCAATAACTACCCTAGGAGTATCACGTCTTCCTTTCAACTCTTTAGATAAAATTGCAATTGATGGAAAGATTGCTCTTGAACATTATGTCACATTGAATAAGGTGAGTTTAAAACCTCTTGAAAAACTTATTTGTATATTTTATCTATAATGAAGGTTATGAAGATAATTCACTCATTTCCATTTAATAGGCCAGCTTCTAGTTACAAAGTGTATGTGTGTAACTAAAACTAAGACCTTACAGTCCCTTATAAATATGTTTTTGTTTTTCTGGTATTAAAGATACAATCATAACCAGATTCCTCTCTGCAAGACATATTCTGGTAGCTGGAGGGTTGAATACAGACAGTTTAAATAATGGTTCACAATGGGGAATTCCTTTCCCTCTGGTACTGGATTCCACACCCTCCCACTATATTTTGAAAAGAAACACCTTTATATCTGAGTTAAACCAGAACATTTCTCTGCTAAACATAAAGGAGCACAAATTAAGCCGAGTGCTGCAAGTAACCCTGAGAGGGCACTAACCTATTACCCTGCTCCCCCATTTATGAAAAATAGACTCTCCCATGTGACCTGAGTGGTACCTGAACATGTCTTCATGAGATGTGACTCACCTGAATTAGAGGTTCTAGAGAAGATTCAGATTTAGGAATTAACTATGTGGATAACTTGCAGCAGTCTTGGAGATAAGGGTATAAAGTGGGGGTTTCTACAGAGAAAATCACTTAAAGGGATACATTGTCCTTCTACCCAGTATATTAAATTTGTAAGAATAATTATCCAAGTTCATATTCTGAAACATGGAACAACTCTTAATATGAGGTTTGTAAGGGACTTTGAGGTTTTGGGAGATGAAAGGTGCACACACACATAAACACATACATTCATCTTATAGCTAAAATATAATAGAGGATGGCCTAATAAATCAAAAATATGGGAATAATTAAAAGTAAATGAATTGTAAAATAAGGTAATTAATTGAGTATCTTCTTTTGGGTCTATTTAATTATCAGGGAAAAAGATTAGAAATCACTGTAAAATCTAATGCAAATTCCTTCCAAGTAGAAGAATGATGGTTTTATCTATAAACTAACACTATTATTTATTTATTTCTGTAGATAATATGACATATCAGTTTCCTGACTTTGTAATTTATTTCTATAGTAGTGAAAAGGAGCATTATAGAATTCATTCACCTCTACCAATTTTCTAAAAATCTCTACAATCTGGCAACAAGTATTATTGACTTATTATGAATGAATATGTGTAAGCATGTGTTGGGGTCAGAATTTAAATATTGTGATGGTTCAGTATTGAGAAGAAGGAAACATTCCAAACAACCACATTACAAAATTGTTCTCTTTTGTTGTTAGGATTTTAATAAAAAAAAAAAAGAACTTGAGATATTTATTATCTGAATCCTAACATCAACTATTCACAAGTTCCAATAAATTTAGGATGAGTGAAATATGAAGTTTTAAAACATTCAGCTGGTCTCATGAAAGACTTCTATAACATTTTCTTGAATGACTACACTCATTTGACCAAAGAGCACTGAATGCTCTAGAGAGAGAATATGCCACCAAATGGTTCATGTCTATATAAAAAATGTACTTCATTATAAAATGAGCAATTTCTTGTAAGAAGCAGTTTGTTATTGTTTCAACACTAGAACCCATTATTTATTGACCTCCATATATTTTATAATAAAAGGGATATTTCACTTTAAAAAAATACTTGGATCCGAAATAAACTCTTATTACTTCTAAATAGTTACTTAGAACAGTTTTTTTTTTTCTGGCCTGCAAGGTGAATTTGTTCATGAAAAAGGATAGTTTTAAAGCCTAGGCACAGTTAATAGTAGTTTCAATGGAGAAAAAAAATGTTTTTGGGTATTGAAACCCCAAATTAATAGCCATTGTTGCTAGTTACACAGAAGTTCTCATTGCATTGAAATAGAAACAACTACTTCAGTGGTTAACATGAGTTATTAAAACAAAAGTAAATTGGCAGTTGCTCTTCATCAATGTGATTTAATTAATTTAATTAAATTAACTGGACTTAATACAGCTGTTTATCAGCGCTGAAATAGCCCTTTGGGAGTCACTATGCAACCTGTACTTAAGCTATATTTATAAACATACCACATATATGATACATTTTACATTTATAGAAAGGATGTATTGCAACATTCCTAGCTAGTGAAGTCAAATCAAAAATAGATCAATAACTAACAAAAGGTGTCAGAGTCAAAGAACACATTGGCATCTGATACAAGAATTCATTGCAGCTATAAAATGTCAAAGTGCTAGGACACTGACCTACAACCTACAGCAGCCTCACACCTGGAAAGATGGCCAGGGGCTAGTTTTCAGCAATCCATCTGTTTCTGAAGTCAGGGAAATTTCAGGGCACTCAAACTGAAATTCCCATAGCCCGATAGTGTCTATCATATGGCTATCTTCAGCCAGAGCTAATTTTTTATTTTAAAGTTGCTTTTAAGTTATATTTAATGTTAATCTTCCTATGTTTACAATTTAAGAAATTAGCACAGTGCTTCCTTTTCATCAAAAAATCCTCTGCAATCATTCATCCTTTATGAATGGTACCATTTTAATTTGTAACTTCGCGTATGGTCCTCATTGGGTATAGGCCTGGGCTGGTGTTGTGGATTTACTTCTGGATCCCACAATTGAAGATCTAGTTCAGTTGTCAGGTAACAACAAAAAGTTGTATTCCTTCCTCCACACACTTGAGGAAATTGAAGAATTTCTCCAGGTCTTGTTGGAATGAACAAAGGACAGACAAGAACCTCAGCAGTGCCAGAGCCACAGCTCTAAATGCTTCTGACCACCCCTAGTGAAGGCAGAGAGCACCATCCAACCCAGAGTCAGGTAATGCCTCCCTCGAGGCCCAAAATGGTGACTTCTGTATATTCTAACATCCCTGGAATGGTCCTCACCAGAAAATAGCCCCTGATAAATAAAGCCCTTGAAACACCCAGAGAAGAACTAAGTGGGACTTTTTCCAAGAACCAAAATATAGCATCCTTTCATTGGATAAATCCCACAGCAGGATCCCGGAGGATGAATTTCACTGACACCCCAAAGACTTTGCTTACTGATTGTCAGAAGGCAACTGTCACTGCACATACAGTGACAATCTCCAGTGAAGGTAACCAGAAGAAGAATTAAGAGGTAACCAAACTCTCAATGGAATCCAGATGACAGCTCTGTGTGGAGGCCAGATGTTGACCCTCAGTGATAATTGGACTCTGTGGAGGCCAACCGGCAATTCTTAAAGGGGACCATATGATGACCCTGATTGTGGTGACCAGACCTTCTGTATGGGTCAGATGACAACATCCCCATGTTGATCAGATTCTCTATGGGGGGTCAGATGACAACCCCAGTGGTGACCAGATTCTATACTGGGTTGGGGGGTCAAATGATGTCCCATCATTTTTCTTCATTGCCTTGCCCAGGATTCCTAAACTTTCCAAGTTTTGATCCCCTTTGATCCAGGGACAATTCTCAGAAAATAAGCGGAACTTCAAGACCCAGAGCTAACACATGGGGAAAAGCCCTGTGTATGCAAAATGATGGGATGCACATGGAAATTCTCCCAATCCGATGAGTTCCGCTGACATGAAAGAAAGCATAGTGGTGAGAAGCCCAACCTGTGTATCAAACATAACAAGAATTCTGCACAATCTGATCACCTTTAGCATCATGAAACAATCCACAGGTAATTTTTACCTAGGACTAGAACCTCTCAGTCCATGAGGGAATTGTGTACAGCTAAAATATTCTCTGTACTAAACTTTTTGTTGATACCACACACTGTGCCAACACACAGTGGATGCTTACTGTTAGTAAAGTCATTAAAGGTTTATTTTTTCCCATAAAGCATACAAAAAACATGAATATACTTTCATATAAAAACTGGATAATACAAAACTCAGAATCAGAAGTATTCCTCATTCACTGCCACTATAGAGTAACTGCTTTTATCAGTATGCTATAATTCCTTCTAGATCTTGCTCTGTGCATTTACCTCTATGTGTACTTATAAAAACATATTGTGAAAACAGCCAATTTCTACATTAAATCAAAACCAACATGGAAGCTGGATGTGGTGGTGCATCCCTGTAACCCCAGCAACTCGAGAAGGTTGAAGCAGGAAGATCACAAATTTGAAGTCAGTCTCAGCAACTTAGAGACCCTGTCTCAAAAAATTAAAAGAGCTGGGATTATGGTTCAGTGCTAAAGCAATCCTGGGTTCAATTCAGAGTACGAGCAAAACCAACATGTATCCAGGAGGTGAGGAGGGAGGGTAATATCATGCTTGTATGAGAACTGTTACACTCTCTGATAATAAGTATTAAAATAATTCTAATAGCACCAAAAAAATTCAATAAAAGTAGCTTCTATGAAGACATCTCTCTAGCAATAATGAGTGTTGCCAATGAGTAATTTCTAGCTCTAGTTCCTGCAGTGAGCCTCTGTGACTAATGAATGTTGTCTCAGGACAGTTTGTAGGAACTCCTTTTTGCCTTTAAAATTTCCCTTACCCTAGCTTTCTTTGATATGCCTACCTGTCATAACACACATGTCCTGGATTATAATTGCCTGCTCATTCCCAACTCTAGTAATTTAAAAAAAATTATATATATATAATATGTAGTATATATAATATAATATGTGTGTGTTTAGTTGTTGATGGACCTTTATTTTATTTATATGTGGTGCTGAGAATTGAACCCAATGCCTCACACATGCTAGGTAAATGCTCTACCACTGAGCTACGGCCCCAGCCCCTCAATTCATTTTTCTTCAGAATCTTTCTCTGTTATTCAGGTGACACAATGTGGAGTCAGAAGTGGGACCTAAAGATCTCTTTCACAGGAATCCTTGGTTCTTGGAATTGAGTGTGATACCCACTTATGGCCTTTGTGATCTCTACTTCCCTGGCTCAACATTTCTTCCCTGGGAGTCTTCTAGGATTGAGCTGTTGCTTTTTGGTAGAATCTCCATGACTATTTTGGACCTGGTTTGAATTAAACTGTCTTCATAAAGGAATCTGCATCCCTTCTGGGACTATACAAGACATTTTTTCTGGCATGTCCTCAGACAGTGCATCTTTCTCATTCTGGTAAGTGCTTGCTTTGATTGCTTACATACTTCTGTAAATGATTTGTCTCTTTTGCTTATTTTCTCTCTTTCCTTTTCTCTTTCTGTGGTTGTGTGTATTTGAACATCTTTAAAGAGACAAAATAAGCTGATGAGATGGACCATGCCTATAACTCCAACAACTTGGAAAGCTGAGGCAGGAGAATCATAAGTTCAAAGTTTGCCTCAGCAACTTAATGAGACCCTGTTTCAAAATTTAAAAACAAAACAAAAACATTTAAAAAGGCTGGGAATGCAGCTCAATGGTAAAGCACACCTGGGTCCAATCACCAGGATTGGACAAAACAAACAAACAACAACAACAACAAAAATCCAAATAAACAAAAACAAACAACAACAACAACAAAAATCCAAATAAACAAAAACAAACAACAACAACAACAAAAATCCAAATAAACAAAAACAAACAACAACAACAACAAAAATCCAAATAAACAAAAACATGAAGGGGAAAATAATAAACGTGTAAATTTAAGAGAATTTTTATTGGGAACATATGTTCTCTTTTCTAAATTGTAATCACAATATGCATTTTGGGGGAGGTGGTGGGAAAATGTCACAGTTGTATACACACATCTCAAATAAAAATAATATTTACACCTCACCTCTTTTTCCTAGTTACTATACTCTGTCCTCAAAGCTTAACAATCAAAAGTTTTTTAAACTTTATTTGCTGTTTTTAATTTTCCTTTCCATCTTCAATGCACTCCAGTAGTAATGATTTTTTCCCATTACACCATTAAAAATCTTCTTGTTAAAGTAACTAATTACTACTCATTTTATCCTCTGATGCTTACTTGTTTGAACTGAAGCAGTTTTCCCTCTGTTTGAACCTTTCCATGTTGTTGAAATCCTCACAACATTTGTCTTCCGGAATACTATGTTACTCTAGTTTTCCTCTTACCATTTTCTGCTCCTCTGTAGTCTTCTTAGCCTGACAGCTCCTTCTCTAAAATTACACACACACACACCCCAACACACAGCTCATATTTACTCCTGAAGACCCAACAAGTTCCATCAAGTCTACATCCCAAGTCTTCCAAATGTGGTTTTTCTTTTCATCCCTACTTGTATCATACCTAGAGAGGGTAATATAGCCTACTACCTGATCTTTTGGGCTTCCTCATGGTGCTTCCCTCTCAACTTTTACTCTCCTCCAATCCATTGTTCACTTTTCACATCTGACTACTTCACTCCTATTATTAGAGCCCGTCAATGATGTCCCAATGTGCTTAGGAATCCTCGAATCCTCAACGTGACACATCAGCTATTCCATGATGTGGTGGTCTCTTGCTTTTGATTTGTTATGTGTACTCGTTGGATATTTATAATTTTTTAAAGATGCAGAAAAAGTGTTTTCAGAGAGAAAAACCTCACGTGTAAAATTCCATAGTGAAAGGACAATAGCATGTGAGGAACTGATGATTAAATATCAGCTTTCACGTGCCAATCTTGTGGAATCCTTTATATTGGAGTCTAGACCCATATTAAGGCTCATGGATTCATGAAGCTGGCAGGCCATCAAGTATTTGGGTCATGGGAAATGACAGGTGAGGTATATGCAAAATATAGCAGAATAAAGGTTAACTTTATATGTCAACTTAGCTGAACACAGGGTTCCCAGACATTGGGCTAAAAATTATCCTGTCTGTTAGGGTTTTTCAGGATAGGATAAGTAGTCCAAGGAAAGAAGATTGGACATGGAGCCAGGTGAGTGGGGTCTTTGCAGAGAGAGGAAGATGTGGGACCATTCAGTGGAGCCATGGGGGTAATACTACTACCCTAGTATACCTAGAGGGCAGAGTATTGAACCAGAGGATTGATTATTCCTTAAACAAGATCTAATGAAATCTGCCATGGGAGGTTTGGGACTTTTGAGATCCTTGCTCCTTTCTTTCTACTAATTTCTACTTTTGCAACATAATTATCTAACCTATGCCTGTCCTACTATTATATTTGGGAAGCACATGACTCTTTTGTTCACAGTAAGAGAAGAATTTTGCCTCAAGACGAATCATACCTCCATCCTCACCCATAGCAGATTTACATATATAGATGAGATTTTGAACCTCAGACTTTATGGTCAATGATTGAATCAGTTAATTTTTGAGACTGTTGAGATGGAATTAATATATTTTGCTTGTAATAAAAATATGAATTTGCCTGGGGAGCAAGTTCCTAGAAATGGAATGCTAGGGGCTGGATGGTGTGGAGACACCATTCCAGATTCCTATGTGGATGCCACATTTCCCCAAGCTGACTGTATGTCAAGATAGGGTCTTTAGAAGGTAAATAAAGTTAGATGAGGATGTGAGGGTAGGGTCCTAATTAATTAGAACTGTGGCCTTATAAGAAGAGGAGAGAGGAATTCCTCTATCTCTCTATCTCCTCTTCTCAGCAAAATAAGGGCGCAGTGAGAAAGGAAGCCCACACCAGGCTGGTACCTTAATCTTGGACTTGCAAACTCCAGAATTCTGAGAAAATAACTTTATGTCATTTAAATTGCTCAGTCTGTATTTTCTTGTAGCAACCTGAGCAGATCTAAGATATGTAGGAAAATAGAGGATGAATAGTACTGCCATAGCATAGAGAAAACAGGGAGTGATTCGGAAGTATCTTTCTTTCAGAATAGTTTTAACCTTTGTCGACTTTAAAAAACAATCTGACACTATTTATTATTGTTTTATAATTGCTTTTTTGTTTTTCAAGAAGTTATTTTGGCAGGAATGAGCTAAAAAGTGAGAATGCATATTTAATGAAACATTAAATATGGAATTTTCATTTTTTAGACAGTTGATAGTGAATGTGTAACTTGCAAAAACTGTTGACATTTACCACTCGTGATGATGCGGTCACAGATAAGTTCTACACCATAGAGCTGTGATATAGCAATCCATGAAACACATCTTTTCATTTAAAGCAAATTGAATTTTTTGATGATGTTTACATTCATAGCAAGTTTTTTTTGGGGGGTGGGGGGGTGCTCGGGATTGAACCTGGGACCTTATGCATGTGAGTCAGGCACTCTACCAAGTGAGCTATATATATATCCCTAGCCCCAATGTTCCTAGCAAAATTTTAAATACATATTGGAGACCTGAAATGATTATGGTTGAGGTAGTGGCTTTACAAGCAAAAGACCATCACAGACAATTAAATTATGCCAGAATAACATCAGGGCCATAAATGTTTGAGGTAGAAAATAAGTGAATTCCAAAACCAGGTGTTTTTTTTTTTCCCATGAAATTCATGGAATCAAATAAAAGCTTTTATAAATTTATTCTGCTGAAAGTGAAATGACTAATATTATTGTGAATCTTACTGTAAACTTGATTAAGCTCAAAATTGAACACAAATTGTTTTATGGAGATAATAGGAACAAAACACATGTGTGGTGGAGTATAGCATTTTGGTAAAACAATATTCTTACTTATTTAAGGAACTTATGGTGTAGAAATGTTTCTCTGTCTGCCATGATGTATATTTAAGTGATAATTACATCCAAACAAAAGCAATATCTACTAATCAAAACAACCTGTAGATATTAAATTTTGCAATACTGTCATTTATATGCACAGATTAAGTGAACTGTAAAACTGTTGTGATGAAGCTCATGTTGAATTAAACATAAAACATTTCAGAAAAGCTCTCTGGTCTTTTTCAAGTCTCAGTACTGTTTGGATTACAGAAACGTTTGAATCTTTGAAGATCCATTTTGAATCAACCTAAGTGTCCTACATGGTAATGAAACTTTTTGTAAATTAAATTAGTCCTATAAATTTTCATGGAATTTATTCAAATTCTTTTTTACTTTCAAGCTTTTAAAAATTGCAATGATTACAACTTGGAAGATGTTGGCATTAATCCTCACAAAAGTAAGAAAGGAATTGAACAAATTAAATAATGAGGGCTCGGCTGGTGTGTAAGATTTAACTTTGTTTTCAGGTATAATATGCAGATAGCAGAGGGAGGGAAGTGATCATATTCATGTATTTTTTGTTTTTTCATGATCATTTTATGGTTGATAATATGTATACAAATGCATATATATTAATACCCAAGGAATTACTACCCTGGTCCAGATGCAGTATATTTCAATACCTTATAAGTTTCCTTCTGTTTTGGTTTGGATGTGAGGTATCTGTCAAAAGCTCACATGTGCATGCAAGAAGGGTTGGAGGAGAAATGATTGAGTTACAGCCTTAACCTAATCAGCGAATCAGTAATCTCTCATGGAATTAACTGAGCGGTGACTGGAGGCAGGTGGGGTGTGGCTTGAGCAAATGGTCACTGGGGGCATGACTATGGGGTATATCTGTAGAGTATTTCCCTGCTTCTTGATCACCATGTGAGCTGCTTCCCTCAGACACACTCTTCTACCACGAAATTCTGCCTCACCTCCAGCCAGAGGAATGGAGCGGGCCTTCTATGGACTAAGAGCTCTGAAACCATGAGCCCTCAAATAAACTTTTCCTCCCCTATAATTGTTTCGGTTGGGTCTTTTAGCTGCAGCACTGAAGTAGCTGACTAAAACACCTTCATACCTCTTTGTGAAATCTCACTTTAAAATTTAATGTTTCAGTTTTAAAATATGTGAGGAATTGTTTTGAGAGAACTATTTTAGTTGCATAAATTTATATTCTAAAATGGCATAAATTTATACTCTTAAAATGTAGTGTAATTTATAAGGCCCATGATTTTGAGTATCTAAATTTTCATAAGGATTCAAGGTTCACATGGAGAATACTTAAGTACTCAAAAGGAGGTGAAAAGATGGTACCTATAAAAATATTGGGGCTGAAATATTTATATGATTTAACATAAAATTGATTAGAATTTAAAGTATCTTTAGCAGAATCAGCTCTGGTTTACTAGAATACTTCAATAACAAAAAAGAGAATATTTTCTCAATTAAAAATATTGTGCTCTACAGAGGTGACTCATTTGAAAGTAACAATAATTTCAAACTTAATCATCAACAAAATAGTTTTCAAAGATTACCAGTAGCAGCCTCGTGAAAAAATAGGAATAATAAACATAGTAAAAGCACATTCCTTAAAAGCATACTAATGTTTGAGATGGAGATGTAGCTGAGAAATTGATTAAATATATGAATGTGTACCATTTAATTGCTTATGCTATTTTAAATATTTATATATTAGTTTAAATATTTTTAATTTTGTTTCAATGTACAAGGTTATATATTTTAATTTTGAAAGAAATATTTCCAAATGTTTATTAGGAAATAATGTCAAACATAAGAAAACTGGAAGAATAAACATTGCAGAGGCTAACCATTCACCTTGACCCTCAGTCATTACTCTAGGACTCTGTTCATTCGCTTTGGTCTTTGCATGTGCCCTCCTTTCTCATCCCTTTACACTCTCCTCTTGAGTCCTGAACTTTTCCTTACATGACCCTTAGTCGATATTCTCTTCCCCTCTAGAATGCAACCTCCATAAATAAAGAACTGTTTAAGATGAACAAATGACTAATTATCAACATTGTTTTAACGTTTGACCATTATATTCAATCACAGCCACATACCAGGGATATGTAATTACATAATAAAACGTCAAAGAATATTTAGCCACTGATAATACCCGTTGAAAACTCTTTCCTGATTCATTCACTCAACACATGTTTTCTCAAGTGCTCCACTATGTGCCAGGAGGTTTTCTTGAGGCTTGGGGCTCTGTATATTTAGGAATGTGTACAAGGTTCTTGCTCTTTTAAATCTTCTGTACAGGGAAAGGGAGATTAAAAATGAGGTAAATAAACCAATTCAACAAACTGAAAAATAATTTTAGGCTGCGTATAGTGAAGTACACCTATAATCCCAGCTACTCTGGAGGCTGAGGCAGGAGGATCACCAGTTAAGGCCAGCGTAGGCAACATAGTGAAACTCTTTCTCAAAATAATAATGATAATGTAACAACAACGACAATTCCAGATACTGATGGGTGCTACATACAGTAAAAAATTTTGATGTGATAGATTGTTACCGGGAGTAATAGGGAGAAAAGGCTATTTAGATGGAATTATAGATGACTGCCCTGAAGAGATAGCATTAGAGCTGAGATTGGTAGAGCAAGGAGCCATCCATCGCAAGAGGAGCAAGCTCTTCTTACAGGAAGAGATCGTTCTTGAAACTTAGAATAACTAATCTGTTTCTGAAGTACATATACAAGAGCCATGAGAGAGTAAGACGTCTTCAAGGATGAGCAATATCCTTAAATTTCTACAAAATGCATTTAATTTCCTTAAATGAAAAGGTATTTCTCCAGGTTATTGCTATTACTGTTATTATTACAACATTATTACTCGTCTCCATACAGTTGGAGTTGTCTGGTGAATGAATACAAATGTGCTTAACTGCTTTACTCACTATGCACTTTGTAAATATAAGCCATCTGTGAGTGTTTAATAATATGCTAATACATGCACCTGGCTGTGTCAGCCCATAATCGAGTACAGTAGGAATCATCATATTCTTAGTTCTGAGGGATTGCAGAAATCCTTTCTCTTCCTTGAAATCATTATGATGTATTCAGACAGCTCAATCAATGAGATTCTGAAATGGAAATACAGCCTTAACTCATTCAATTTAGGCTGTGTCTTTAAGCTGATACTTTTGACACTTGTACTCCTTACAATGGTTGGCACTTTTACTTTATAAACCAAGTTGGCATGGATTTTTTCTGTCGAAATGCACCGAAACTAGAATTTCAGGATGCTGAGTTATGCACTTGGGTTTATGAGTTGTTATTACAACAATATATTTATCCTTATTCTGAACCATAAGTAATTGAAATAAATTAGCTGTTTGGATGAATTGGGTTGTGCATATGACTTTGTTATTCCAAGTTATTTGTTTTTTAATTCTCTTGAGTATGCGTGGTTCATGGCACCTTGTGCAGCCTACATATTCCTGAGAAATCCTGTGTAAGTCACACTGTTGAACAAATGACTAATTATCAACATTGTTTTAATGGAATTGTTTTCTAAAAGAATAAAAAGAGCTTGGATTTTGAAGGAATCCTAAAGAATCATTTTTCTCCATAAGAAGATTTGCATAATGTTCACCATCCCTCCATTTCATCCTTAGCAAAAGATTTTCATGGATCACGTTTTCTTAGAATTCATCCAATCACATCACGCTTGGTATTCAGACACTGTTATTCTTTATCAAGCACTTCAGTACCTGTTTATGTTCCATAATCATGCAGTCTAACTTAGAAATGTTCAAAGAAGAGGACAAACAGGCTCTATCTATGCTACTTTCAAAATAATGTCCACAATATTGCTCTTGGTCTCACCTTTTCTAATTCATTTTGCATCTAGATGGCCCCAGGATGCCAGGGGAGTCTGGGATATTACATCCTTGCATTTTCCCAGCATTCTATAACTATTGAGATTTGGGGGGGTATCAAAATTCGAAATGTCCTTTGATTATTTTTTCTTTCCCAGTGTGTTTGGTTATAGTGTTTCCATTGAACCAAACTACTACATTAACAGAACATAGTAGTAAAAAGAACTTGGATTTTTAGATTTTAAAAATCTGTTTTAATACAAGTTCTGTTTCTTATGAGCTGTGTGGTCTCTAGCAATTTATTTACATTCACTGGTTTCTGAGCCCTAATCTGAAAGTTAGATAATGTAGTGCACAGACAGGTGGTACTGACCAAAAGAATTGAGTGGTAACTATTACTTGAGAGATTTTTTAAAAGTCATTTATAAGTTGAAATATATTCTTCGAAAGCTATTATTTGTTTTAAAACCCAGTAGGTTAAAATTGTGTTTGATTCTTTAATTACAATCTAATCTAATAATATTCTAGGTAATTAATTTTCTACAGTAATTGTCCAGTAACTTTAAAAATGTCTATGAAAGTTACAATTATAGCTATTACTAAATATGTTACTGACACAACATTTTAATTTCTTGATTTGTTTAGCTTTATGAAAATTCATTTAATTACACAATTATTGACATACAATATTAAATCAGGGTATAACAAAGCAAAAACTAAAGTAGTTAGATATAAAAGCTATTGAATAAGTAGTCATGGGATTTTTTTTCCTTCTGAAATTATTTCTACCTTTTGCTGAAAAACCAGAAATCTTATAAGGAAATTTGTAAAGAAATTTCAAGTGACCTAAAAGTGTCAGAATAAAACAAAGTTGACTCAGTGGACTAAAACAGCATCAGCAGCAACAACAACAACAACAAAATTTCCCAAATGAAATAAGAGAGTAGAAAAGAGTAATACTTAAATATTATTCCTTTTAAATAGTAGTATTCTTTTACCTTGACTTCTTATTTTAATTTTTAGCTAGCATAATTATAAATAATAAGTTCAAGAAAATTGTACCCATCTGCATTATATCATTTGTTTTATAGCAATCATTAGTTCATCTCTGAGTTTTTCAAATGAATTCAAACCCACTGAAAATAATTTTTCATGGAAGGGAAGGGGTATGAAAAGTTATCCACTGCAATTGTCAAATAGACTCAGTAAAGTATTGTTAATTTTGAGTAATCAATATGTACTGCTCTTTCAAAAGCTACTATTAATAAAGTGAAAAAGTGATAGGCTAGGGAAAGATAGTTATAACACATGTGGCTTCTATGTGGCTTATAGCTAGAAGAATAGGAAACTTTTAAAAATCAGTAAGAAAATATTAACTAGTGAAGGAAACTGTCAAAAGATTTGAACTTAAAAATGATATCTAAATGGTCAGTAATGATATAAAATTAATGTCAATTACATTCACAATGAGCATCCCATTAGTTTCAATAAAATTAAAAGAACTGACAATTCTAAGAGTTGACAAGGTTTCATAGCCAAGAGAAACTTCAGTACAATGCCACTGGAGAGTAAATCAGCAAAATCACTTACAGAAGTTTCCAAAATTATAGTAATATGTTTTCTATGGCTCAGCAAAGTCACTTATAGGTATACTAATCCACGTGCACCAGGTGTTCATTAGGATGTTCACAGCAAGTTCAAAGATCTTCATAGCGACATTACTCCTGATAGTCCCAAACAGGAATCAACCTGCATATTCTTCAACAAGAAGAATTAATATTAAATGTATTAAATAATACATTTTGGCAGAATGGAATACTATATACGAATTAAAATGGATGAAGTGCAGCTACCAACAACATGGAAACATCTTGAAATCATAGCAATCAGCAAAAGAAGTCAGAAAGTAAACAAATATTATGTAACTCTTCTCACAAAACAGATTGAACTAAGCTATAGGCCTTGAGAATTCCTACCTGGGAGGTACTTTAAATACAGGCAGGAGGGGAGAGCTTATTATTAATGGTAGGAAAGAGTTTATCTTTCAGGAGGACATTTGGGTGTGGAAGGAGCACACTGGGAAAACTATGCTCTAACAGTCAATCTGTTAGCCTGGGTGTTTGAGTTATAGTAACTCCATAAACTAGATGAACTGGCTGCTTTATTTGTGCCCTTTATATGCATTTTATTTCACAATGATTTTTACTTCTAAGGAAAAGAGCTGTTACTGATATTTTGGGCTTTCATTTTTTGGTATTATTTTTTGCAACACTGACTGACATGTCGCTATGACTCTAGAGCCAAGGCAGTAGAGAATTTTTATGAAAACAACAATTAACTCACCAGTCAACAAAACACCAAAACCACAACATCTGGAAAGTATCAATGGGCAAATCAGCTCTAGACTCTCTTCTTTTTTGTGGAATGCCTGAGACCTTGAACAGGCTTATACCAGCCTTCTACACCTAATGTCTAAGGTATTTGGGCATCTGATGAAAAGTTCATAAAAGCAATCTCCAATCCCACTAAGCTGGCATAATATCTTAGGGGACCCTGGGCTGGACCTGCGACACTATTCCACCGAGGAGTGTACTATTACCGTCCTCAACAGTGGAAAACAAAGCTACTTGACGTTTCAAACCCTGCTTTGTGGTGGATTAGAGTTTCTCTATGGGTCCCTTCAGCAGACCATGACAAAGTTGTAGATCCATTCCAGTTTAATTTGTAAGGGGATCTCCATCTAGAAAATTGACTCTGTAACCTTGTGCTTCTCTTTTCCGATAACTTTTTTTTCTTTATTAGCAAACAAAAGAGAATTTTCTGTGATTAAAAATAGCCACCATGGTATCTCTAAACACATCCTGCTTTCTATAATGAAAAAAGTGGAAATGATAAACAATTCTAAAATTTAACAAAGTATGAATATTTGTGTGGAAAACTGAAATATAAATTTTAGTTATGAAAGCCAAAGTTTGAAGGTAGAAGTTTAGATGCTAAGTGTAAGAATTTAGAAGGTAACTGTATTTTAAATAATATTTAGTTAAGGTTCAAAGAAAGCATAATACAAGGATATAAAATGAAAACAAGATATAAGCCTTCTATAAATATTAAGAGTAGGAGGAGAATGCCTTCTATGGATAAATTAAAAATATCCTTTGTTTTGTTTGTTAGTTGTTCACCTAAATATTTTTAGACAAGGCCTTTGGTTTATAAACAAAAGTGGAACAAAATTTCTGAAGAGAGAAAGTAGTTATACTTACAAAAAAATCATTTTCTAAGTGAATGCACAAAGCAAAAAAATAAAGATCCTTTGGAAATGATGTCAGAAGTTCAATTTCAGTTTAATGTTTAAAAATTCTGTCTGTTCTATGAAAACTATACATTATTTTAATGTTGCACACTAAGTAACAGATTTAACAGCATAGTTGGGCCAATAACACCCAATGTGCCCTTCAACAGATGAATGGATATAGAAAATGTGATACACACACACACACACACACACACACACACACACACACAATGGAGTATTAGTCAGCCATAAAGAAGAATGACTTTATGACATTTGCAAGTAAATGGATGGATCTGGATACTATCATGCTAAGTGAAATAAGGCAGTTCCAAAATAACCAAGATCAAATGTTTTTGCTGATATAACCCACAATAAGGGGAGAAGGAAGAATAGATATTCAATAGATTAAACAAAGGGTAACAAAGGGATGGGAAGAGAAATAGTAAAAGAAAAGACAATGGAATCAATCCAAAATAATTTTCCTAGGTCCATATATGAATAAACCATAGTGAATCCTACCATCTTGTACATCCACAAGAATGGGATCCTAATTAGAATAAGACATAGCCCATGCTTGTATAATTGTATCAAAATGAATTCTACTGTCATGTGTAACTAAAAAGAACCCATAAAATAAAATAAAAATAAATTTTTAAAATTTTAAAAAAGAAAATAAACACAGATTTTTATAGGGGAAATCAACGCGAGATCATATAATACTAATTTTAAGACTCCTAACTACACTGTTAACAGAGTGAAGATTTCTATAGATACAGGAAAGAAAGAAAAAAAAAATAACCAGTGTTCTATCTCTTAGATGGCATATGATGGACTCTTCCATTTACCTTGCTGGGTCTCCCTGTGCAGGTTGCCGAACCCCTGGGTTCTGTCTTTTGGCAGAGCCAATGCCAGTCCCAGCATTTCTAGGGTGTTGAAATTCAAAAATGCTTCACATGAAAAGAAAAGGATCCATTTATTTTCCTTTACCTATGTTCAGCATAAAAGGTACATTAAATCTTTATATTCTCTTTTATTATAAATGATCTTGATCATAAAAATCAACATGGTTATATTATTCTTTCTGCCTGTAAGGCCCTGACCAATATTTCTAGCCTGATATTTTCTCCACTTTCAGCTTTGGAAATCTATTATCACTCAAACTAAGTGTGTTACTAACCCAGTCATCTTCCAGTCTTGCATTTAAGTGACTATTAGGATGTACTTTATGAAGTTTGAAGTGACCCTCTATTCCTTTTCATATAAAATATCTATAAGATATCAGTGACAGTCAGATACAATTTCTCAGGAAAAGCTACTGTGTTTTCCTCCAAGGTCATAATTGTACTAAAGCATCCAAGGGCAATGTTTTCAGACTGAATTCTATTTTTTCCCTGAGACATATAAAAAAGGATTGATAAGCCTATAATTCAGAACCCACTTACAGATTTCCAGGAAAATTATATATTTATAACATTCCTGATGAAAGAACATAGGTCAAAGGCAAAAAGGAAACAGGGGGAAGAAAAGTACAAAGAGAAAAAAAATCTCTGAATATTTCTGGATTATAGAATAATTTTCTTGGAATGCTAAAGAGCACTTCTGACAAATACTGTGGGCATGCCTTGATGGGCTGCCACACATTATACCTGAGCATCACAGTAAGCCCTCCAGGAGCACTAAATGGATTGAAGTGTGGCATTCAAGTATCGGTCCTGGACTTGGAGAATAAAACAGATTGGTGAGCAGCACAAGCTAGATTTCAAAATGTTATCTGTGCAGTGACCACACTACAGGTCTGTACATAGTTTTCCAACACTGGAGGTTTTCTAAAGTAGAGGATTTGGACCTTCAGCTATTGCATACATTCCTCTGGGAAGGTTATTTTGCATTTCCTAACCCACACTCAAAATCACTGAAAACACAAGGACTTCATTTCATTTTGATTATTTGGAGGAAGAGACGTTTCCCCAAAGATTTTTGACCATCTATCTTCGTTTTGCATAGGATACCTTTCTTAAAAATTTTACTTATATGTTCTTTCTAGATGACAGCAGAGTATATTTTGACATATTATACATACATATAACAAGAATAGCTTGTTCCAGTTAGGATCCCATTATAATGATGTGGAGTTACACTGGTCATATATTCATGTATAAGGATAGGACAGATATGTTCAATTCAGTCTACTGTTATTCCTATTCCTACCCTCCCTTCCCTTCGTTCCCCTTTGAAGGTGACTGTATTTTAAATAACAATGAACATCTAATCCTCCCCTCTGGTGTCGTGGGTTAGCATCCACTATCAGAGAGTACATTCTGCCTTTGAATTTTGGGGACTGGCTTATTTCACTTAGCATGATAGTCTCCAGAATACCTTTAATAGGAGGAAAACTAAGCCTTCACGTGGTTCCTGAAAATGAAGTGCTAGTGAAATTGGACAGATGAAGACAAGGTACAAACAGAATGGAATGCTGTAAGACACTCCGCTTTTCATCTCATCATCTTAATCTCCATAAATTCCACATCCGTCTTCTCCATCCTGGTTCCTTTCCTCCAGATGGGGGATGGTCAGCCTTTCTCTATGCAAAAGCCAATCCCTTCATCTTTGCCCTTGACAACATGCATTCCTATTTCTTTAGGGCTCTTTCTCTAGCAAATATCCTTTCTTGTTCCTGTATGTCCCTTTTTCCAACTCAACTTGCACCTTTCTATGTGTTGGTAAAGTGCTCAGGGCCTTTCTGTCTAAAAAAGAAATCTCCAGGCTGCCTGTATACATATTCCTCATCAATACACTGCACTGTCTCTCTGATCTTCTCGTTCAGATTCTCAAAAGAACAGTGCCCCAGTAACAGTTTGCACATTACCATTTTTCTTTGAATGGTGTTGTCAAGCTTCACACTCTTAAAAAAATTAAAAAAAAAAAATGTCTCCTAATTATCCAATCCTGTGGACACGTTTTACTCCCATTTGTACATTGACTTACTGATAATGCTTTTGACTGCTCTCTTAAAACATTATACTCTATGTACCTTGTACTCTTCCATCAAATTGTACTAACAGTTTATTTTCAGGTTCCTTGATCCTTGCCTTAGGAACATAGGATTGGGTAAACCAAATTACAAATTCATTTGAACACTAGTAAGTTTTCTATGAAAGACTGACATTTTTAAGATGGAGGGATCGTCAGGTATAATCAGGTCTTTCTGTGAAACAATTCCTCTTATTTCCCCAAATCCCTAAGAGATGTCTATCTCAACAGAGCAACTACCAGTTGGAGGTGGACTTTGATGCTTTGAGCTATAGTAATTGTCACATTATTTATTTTCCTCTCCCATTGGAGTTAGAAACAAACCCAACTTTCTAGGGGGGAAAAAATCCAGAAAACTATTTGAGTTGTTGTTCTGAATGATAAAAGGACCAGTGAGTAACAACATTTCTGGTTCTCACAATCTAGGGCCCCTTTTCCTCAGCTGAGATCATCCCATTACAGGGGACTGCTTTTTTGATCAGTCACCTTCTGCAGGGAGTCTAGGAGTCATAGTTTCCCCTCTATTGCATCCTCTCCTAATCCAAGGCTAAAAAACAGCACTATTGAACCACAAAGCCAGTCAGTTGTGACCTCCTCTGAAAATTAGCCAGTACGTATGCACAAAAACTGAGCTGGTCAGAAAGCCACAAAAGATGAAGCTTTGTATCCTTGGCAGTCCGAATGGCATTGCTGGGTTCTGTGGGTAACACTGCTGTATTGCCCACTAGCATGACAGCTGGCTCGTGTGCTCCCATGGGCCTTTACCCCATCCATGCACTAACCCAAAATCACTAACACCAAAAAAAGTCCTGGTTGCAAGTTTTGAGTAGTTTCACACTTTGCACACTTGTTATTTGCTGGTGGTCCCACATTTGCCAATTTTTTTTTTTTTTTAATGAAATTACATGCATCTTAGTAATCATGTTCCGGCTACAAGACAGCACTAATGACAGATTTTTTTTTTTTTTGCATGTTTGTCCCCCAAAGCAAATAATATCACAGAATAAGTAAATTCATATGTGGGAACATATTTATAAAATATTAAATTTAATATAAAGTGAAACACATATGTAGAAATGCATTAAACATATGCTAAATATATGTATATTTAACATGTATATGTGTATATGTGCATTGAGATAATATACTTTAAATAAATTGAAATTATCATGGTGAAAAATCCCCAGATGACTGCCTCATTTTTTCCTAAAGAAAGTACTTGGTTTCCAAGAAATTTATGCTTCAGCAGCCCTCGTGATAATAAATAAAAATCTGAGGGTTAGAATGTGATTCGCAGATATCCAGAGTCTACAATTTATTTCCAAACAGAAGGAGTCGATATAAATCCTGTGAATTTCATTGTCTGCTGCCAGAAAACTTATTTAATTATGAATGAGAAACACTTAGAAATGTTGCCTCTTTTGGGATCACAGGTTCTTATTCGGAACATGAGACCTTGTAAGCTCTTTAAAAATCACCATTGTAAGTACAACACTGTCATCTTGGCTCATCCTTAGGGAAGTCTGCTCTTGGAGTAACCCCAGTGAAATGGAAAGACGGTCACAAGAGCACTTTGTGGTTTTCTTGCATTTTCAGATATTTTGGTCACTGACTTATTTTTAGTTATGCTTTCATTTGAATAGGTTTGGTGTGACTTTCATATGATGAATTGAATCCAGCTGTACAAATAGAAACTTAGATGTATACTTGAATGTTTATTGTTTGTTCTTACTGTAAAGATATGTCCTCTAAAGATGTTGACCTATCATATTATGCCAAAGTGATTAAGTTAAAATTATAGTATAAGTACAAATATATCTTATCCCCTTTTTGATTTCAACTCTCCTGGGTATATTCTAGAAGACCAAAATGCTTCCAAACTTTGCTCAAGTTGGACATCCATCGGAGTATTGCAAACATGAGCCTACTTCTAACCAGGCAGGCTTTTTAGGTCAGTTAGTGCTTTAGTGAGAAATAATTTGCATGAGCTCAAATCTGCACATCTTCAGTAAGATGTGTTTAATCGCTCGTTACAGAACACGTCTGAACCCAGAACTTCTCAGTGTGCCAGCTACAGTTTGCCATGAGTGCCTGCAAGCAGCAAGTTGCTGATGTTAAACTCCTTATTGTGGTCACAAGTGGATGTTTGAGGCAATTAAAGACATGAGCAATTTGTCCATCTAGGATGATTCTGACCTACTTACTCAAGCATCTCACACAAATAAAATTTTATATACAGGCAGAGGTGTAAAGATTGAAAAGCACTGGCTTGGTAATGGTTTCATTCAGGTTTTTTTGCCATTGAAAAACACCTGAACAAACAATTAGAGGAGGAAAAAAAATTATTTTGGGGCTCACGGTTTCAGAGCCAGATACTGGCTCCATTTCTTGGGGCTTGAGAGGAGGAAAGACATCATGGCAGAAGTGTGTGGTAGAAGAAAGAAGCTAGGGATGTGGTACCAGGAATGAGAGAGAGAGAGAGAGAGAGAGAGAGAGAGAGAGAGAGAGAGAGCGCTCTGCTTAACAAGGACAAGTTATAAACCCTAAAGACACACACCCCCAGAGTCCACCTCTTCTAGCCCCATCCTACCCACCTACAGTTACTACTGAGATAATCACTATCAGGGATCAATACACTGATTAGGTTAAACCTCTTCTAACCCAATCATTTCATCTCTAAACTTTTTTGCATTATCTAGCACATGAGGTGTTTAGGGGATACATAATATTTAAACCATAACAATAATGGATGTTTAATTTTCACTAAGGTAAGACATATGGAGATAAACTTTCCAGAATTGGTTTCATGGCTCAGTAATGTCATCCAAGACCCAACTTCATTTCATTCTCCTTTCACAGTTCTCAGAATGTTGATATTTATCTTCAGGCTTGTCACCTCATGGTCGCAAGATGGCTGATAAAGCTCTAGCTTTCACATTTTCAAATAAAGGCATCCAAAGAAGGAGGAAGAAAAGGATCAAAAGTAATCTGCTTTTCATGTAGCACTCTCTTTTATAAGGCATGAAAATCCTTCCCCAAAGAGGACTACCGCACTTCCCTTTAGATTGCATTAACTATAATGGAGCTACTTTCATGTAGATACTAACAAAGGGGATTAAAATGAGAGACATCCCTTGATACTCACAGTGGATATTTCTAGGACACCTCCGTCTCTGTGGATACCCAAAATCCACAGATGCTCAAAATGATGTAGTAATTGAATATAACCCATGCACAGAATCCTGTTTACTTTAAATAATTTCTAGATGACTAATAATACCTGTTATGGTTTGGATATCAGGCATCCCCCAAAAGCTCATGTGTGAGACCATGTAGGAATGTTCAGAGGTGAAATAAAAGTTACTGCACCAGGTGATAGCTCTAGGCAGGAAGGGCATTACTAAAGGAAGTAGGACACTGGTGGCATGTCTTTGGGGATTGTCCTTTGTCCCTGGCTTCTCTCTCTCTCTATTCCTGCTTCCTGGATGCTATGAGTTGGGCAACTTTCCTCTGGAACTCTTCTTCCATGATGTTGTGTCAATATCATGGGCTCAGAACAATGGAGCCATCAGACCATGCACTGAACCTCTGAAACCAAGAACCCAAAGTCAACTTTTCTTCCCTAAGTTGCTCCTGTCAGGTATTTTGGCCACAGTGATGAAAAGCTGACCAACACAATGTACATGCTATGTAAATCATTGTTCTACTATATTGCTTAGGAAATAATGATCAGAAAAAAAGTCTATACATGTTTAGCACAGACACAATTTAATATATATATATATATATATATATATATATATATATATATATATATATAGAGAGAGAGAGAGAGAGAGAGAGAGATAGATATATAGATATAGATATAGATATATAGATAGATATAGATATAGATCCCATAATTGGTTGAATCTGCTGATGCAGAACCTGTAAATATGGGGGGCTGACTGTCCTGTATTTTTTTTACTATACATCCATACATATAGTGAAGTTGAATTTAAAACTATGCACAGTGAAAGATTACCAATGATTAATAAGACAACAATTATTATAATAGACTATAATAAATGTTATTTTAAAATTATGAATTATTTATTTCTGGAATGTCCAATTGGGCCACAGTTGAACACAGGTAACTGAAATCATGGATAGCAAAACTACAAATAAGAAGGAACTACTGTCCTATTAATAGCATGGCTATTCATGGTAGTAGGCACACTGCTACCTGCGTACAGTAAAAGAGAAGTGCAACTAGCAAAAAACATAGGGGAATGACCACCAGGTAAGCAATAGAGTGTCTGAGAGATAAATCAGTAGGAACTATATGATATCATTTATAATTTTAAGAGTCACGGCCAATTGCAAGATAAAAGAATTATGTAATTTCTCAAGTCTAATTGGTCATTTCTCAAAACTTCAACTCTACTTCAACGTTTTTAATGGCAAGTTTGGGATTTTCATTAATATAGAAATACAATTTAAATATATTATTGTAGCCACTAACTGAGAGAAAATAAAGGCTTTTATCTAAAATATACAAAGAACACAAAACTCAATAAATAGAAAACAACTCAATTTTAAAAATGGGCCTAAGTTCTAACTAAACACCTGATCAAAAATAATATAAGGGGGTCAAATAATCATATAAAAAGATGTTCAACATTAGTTCTCATTCCTAAAGTTAAAACAAAAATAAGATGTCACTATACCCTAATAAAATGACTAAAATCCAAACTGGCAATAGCAATGTATTGGTGAGGATGTGGAATAACAGAAACTCTTATTGATGGGAAATAAGAAATACTAAAATTACTTTGAAAGATAGTTTGGCAATTCATTATGAAGCTAAATATTGCCTAATGTAATCCCCAAATCATGCTTCTAGGTATTTAACCAACTAATATGGAAACTTTCATTCACACAAAAATCTGTATGCAAACATTTATAGCCTCTTTGCTATGGTCTGGGTAAGTGTGAAAGATTTGGTCTCAGTCGATGGTACCAATGGGAGGTGGTAGAAACTTTGAGAGGTGTGGCCAGGTGGGAGGTAGTTAGGATATTGGGGGCATGCCCTCAAAGGGAATTGTCATACTTGATTTCTTCGTTTTCTTTTTCTTTCCAAGCTAAATTGAGGTAAGCAGTTTTCTCTACCATGTGCTCCCACCATGTTGTACTGCTGCTTCTCCACAGGTCCAAAAACAATGATGACAACTGACACAAACTGGAACCTCCAAAAATGTTAGTTAGAATAAAACTTTCATCCTTTTATGTTAATTATTTCAGGTATTTTGTAATAGTAACAGAAAGCTAACTAACACACCTTTATTTGCAGGTACCAAAAATTGGAAGCAATAAAGATATTCCTTAATAGGTAAATGAATAAACAAACTGGCAATCTGCACAATATATTACTATTTGGCAATATAAAGGAACAAACCATCAAGTCATGTAAAAACATGGCTGCATTTTACTTGCATATTACCAAATGAAAAAAAAAGTCACTATGAAAATGTTTTCACTATACAGAGAAATTAAACAGTTTAGTGGTTGCCAGGTATATGCCAGGGAAGAGTACATGAACTTTTTTTTTTAATGGTTAAACTATTTTGTATGGTATAGGAATGGTGGATAAATGACATTATACATTATTCAAATCCCACTTAATAGTACAAAGAGCCTTAATATATGCAAATTTTAAAAATCATTCATAAATAAAATGAAGACTGAAAAATGATCTATATATGAAATAATATATGAAATAATCTCACTGCAAAGGGTTGGGTTGAATGGTGCTGCTCTAAATAACTTTGGGAATGACTAGATACTATAAGACAAAAGACTAATGGAATTGGACATAAGCACTGTACCCAAGCTCACAAATTCACTGTAACCAAGTTCACCCCCCACAGAAGTACACATTGATAGTTCTGAAAGGACTAAATTTGTATACTGGAATTGCATGGCAGTTCAATTAAGTAAATGCATGCCTGATTAGGGGATTGAGGTGTTTAGTTTGAGTGGAAGTTTGCAGACAAGTAACAGGAGAGGCCTGGAATGATCCATGCAGTAACGGATTAGAATTGGAGGCATCATTCTGTAAGGGAAAATAAATAAATTGGCTTCCAATTTTAGGTTCATGTCTGAGGCACCTATAAATAAAGACAGACTAACAAAAAAAGCATATAATTTATTTAACATAGCTTTTACTTTGCATGACAGCCATTAGAAATGTAGACCCACAGAAACAGAGGGGACCATTCATTTTTTATGCTAGATAGGTTTTAGGTAGAAGTCAATAGTCACAGAGAAGAATGATTGGATAGAAGGGAGAAGATCTAATAGTAATAAACTGAGAGGAACTTAACAAGTCCTGTTGATTCAGCTTCTTCTCTATGTCCCTGCAATTTCAGACTTTTTAAAAGACTCCTCTGGGTAAAGGAAAAGCACCATTGAAATGTGGAACTTATGACCTATTTCAGGGAAGAAGGTCAGGAGAAGGTAAGAGAGTAACTTTCCTGTGTTTTCTAACTTGTTTTAGGAGAGAAGAGAGAAAAATGTGGGAGTGATCTGCATGCTGCATGTAATATTTTAGGGTAGCATATTCTGAACTCCATTAGGTATAAGCTCATATTCACTTTGATACGGATACAGGTGGACACACGTGGAACTATTTAAAGGTATGACATATGCCAGGTTAGAAGACATAGAGAGAGCACCAAGTCAAGTGAAAGGACCTAGAAGCAAAGATACTCCAGGAGCAACGAATATCCTTAGTGCTTAGATCTTTGCTCTACTGTCATTCTTCGTCAAAAGAATCAAGGGCTTCTTAGAGAAACAGACAATTCTATGGCTGGGCAGAGAATAACCTAGATGAGTCTTGGCAATCTTATAAAGCCAGAAATTAAGAAGTGCTGAAAAATATAAATAACTCTAATGACAGAGCATAGCAAAGGGGTACAAGAGCCAATGGAAAGAGTCTCCAATGACTATAGCTGGATCAATTTGAGTGAAAAAGTAGAACAAGCAGGGTTGGATTTTAACCCAAAGTGTGAAACAAATATGATACTGATATAAACAAATGATCGACTCAATAAATAAGTGGAAAATAATAGGCAAATCTTCAAATGAGAAGAATACCAGATATTCGTGTAGGTACTCCATCTTCCATAAGGTGAAACATAGCTCCTCAGGTGTGGGCTGCACATAGTGACTTCCTTTTAGAAGACAAGACATGGAAATGTGGAGAAAAGAATAACTTTAAACCTTATCCAGGTGATTACATATATAACTTCAACAGTGATTAGTCATGGATAACGTGTACCATTGATATGATGTCATGGGAATGACAGTTTACCTAAATGGTCTTCATCCTCCAAATCCATAATCCCAGCCAAATCAGGAGGAAAACATCTGTCAAATCTCAGCTGGGAGATAGTCTACAAAATATTTGACTAGGACTCCTCAAAACCTCCTAGCTTATCAAAGAAAACGAATACCTGAGATCTGTTACATTTAAGAGAAGACAAAGGAGATAGTCCCACTAACTATAATTCTGGATGAAATTCTAGAAGAGATAAAGAACATTAGGTAAAAACTGGCTAATTAGAATAAGTTATACTCCATGTATGTATGATATGTCAAAATAAACTCCACTGTCATGTATATCTAAAAAGAACAAATAAAAATAAAAGTAATGTATTTATATTGGTTTGTTAATTTTTCACACATGGATCAGGTTCCTATGACATGTTAATAAGGGAAACCAGGTGGAGGCATACAGGAACTCCCTGAATATCTTCACATTTCTTCCATGAAAGTAGAAGTATTCTAAGACTCTTTTTCAAGTTTATACATTTTAAAAAGAAAGAGAATAGTGTTTCCACTTCAAGAAGAGATTACTTACTAAATTGATTGTAAAGTGTCAAAGCATACACAAAAAGTCAGATTAATGAATATGGGTAGATAGTGTAGCAAATGAAATCATTGTTCCAGACCTAACTTTTAGTTTGCTGTGGTAAACTATTTATGTGACTCAAATTCTTTAATCCCTCTAGACATTGGTGGTTTCTCCTATAAATTGTGAAAATTGGGCAAAACGATATTGCAGGACCCTTTCAAAATAATTTTACAAAATAAACAAAATGCATAATCACAATTAATGGGAATGCCAATGGACTGATTTAATCATATCATATCTAATTTAATTCCTTTTAACAAAGCCATATTTTTTCAGATTTCAATATTAATTTTACTGGAACTTAAAGCAGAAACAATGTGGCTTCATCCTAGTGGAGGGACTTGTCTCGAGAGCATACAAGGTAGGGAGGGGTAAAAAGAAGAAGACTATATCTATCATATTTCCCATGTATTTTCTAATAACATCACAATAATATCACTGCACTCCAGAAAACCCATTGCTACATGGAGAAACCATAACCAAGACACATGTGTAAAAAATCTAAATGTGTCATCACTTTTCAGTTGAAATAAAATATTAGATCTGCCTTCTTTCAAAAAGGACCCCAATGAAATAGATGGATGGAAGTCTTTCATGGCTCACTCTTCTAAATGTGGAGGGCTATGTTCCCTGGGGGATTGCAGGCCCACTTGTGAGGCACCTGTGGAGGGATAGAGAATGGACTGTCCAGAACTGGGGTGAGGACAGCCAGGTTCTATAAATAGCAGTGTCGCCTTGAGCAAATATGATCCACCTTGCTCATTTGTTGGAAAAAGGAAGTGTTGGATCAGACGACATATTAAACTAATAGAACTCTAAAATCCTGTGTGCATGCTCCATTGTTTACTAGCAAGGGCTAGGGTAGGATGTTGCCCATTCAGGGCTGGCTGAGCTAACCCCGGACCTCTGTGCTGAGCAGCATGGTTACAAAGCATCATGTTGAGGCCACAGCTTGCCTGGAGAGGAGAGGAAATGGTCCAGGAGCAATTGTTTCCATATGCATTTCCAGAGCTGAGGCACAGAAGTGCTTTGGAGCCAGCAGGAAAGGGAAGCAATTTATCCTCTTTCACATCCTTCAGAAGCTTCCTGGGGAGTTCATGACCTTGGTCTACCAAACACCTTTTACATATTGATTCTTGAAAGGGAGTTGGGAGCAATGTTTAGGACATTAAACTTTGAATTTCACTATATAATCCTCGTTTAGAATCGTAGCTTCTAAACCAATCCCTTTGTACACAGGTTTAATGAAATCTGTTTAAAAAGATTTTAGAATGTTAATTTTTCCAATGATATTGTTAGGTAATGCATGATAGCATCATATACAATGGAGTATGTGACCATCACATTTCGTTTTTTAAAAAGTTGTATTCATCTTGGTAATACTTTTTGAGGCTTAGCCTTAGCCTGTTTATTATCTAATCCAATTACAAATCATCAGGTAAAAGTTAGCAGTATCTTTTTGTTTTCTACTAAAGCATATGTGTCCAATGTTATATAGAATATGGATGGAGGAACATTTATTTATTTATTTTGGTTTTGTATTGTTTTTTTCCTAGACATATGTTCACATCAGCCTACTCCTACCCACACACAGAGGGAGAAAATTGAACTCCCACAAATGATATTTTTCATAAAAATCCTCACAAATATACACAGATAAAGAATAAGGTACCAATGGCTGTGGATGGCCCGATGCCCACCCCTCAGTTCCATGACTTTTGATTGACATTTGGGAAATTTATTTTCAGTGATGCCTGAAGCCAACAATTATATGCTTTAAATTATCCACTTAAAGCCAATAGCTCTTCTGCTCACATATCTCAGGCTATTACCAAGAGTTCTGACCACATCTTTCTCTAGTTTGGTGTTACAAGTATAACCTAAAAGCAAAAGGCCAACACTATCACTCTCACAGCCCAAAGTAAAAGGTACAGATTGATAAATAGTAATACACTATTGTGTGGAGGAAAGAAATGTGTGATTTTGTGTGAACCTAACTAAAATGATGTCTTGACTGTTTTAAAACTATATGTCAGTAAGGAACACAAAAGACCAATAGCTTTGTTTCTTTACCTGGTGATTGAGAGTAGACTAACCAGTGTTTTCTCCAACATAGGAAAGGACATTTTTATCATATGTATGTTGGAGATTTAGAAACCACCATTTTGATGTGATATAAATGTCTTTCAGTAGATGAGTCACTCAATTTCCATAAAAATTGGGTAGAAATTATTTGGAAAGCACTGTAAGCTTTGCAGTCATCAACCCATGTCATTAATAAAAAAATAAAAAAAAAAAAAAGAAAGAAAAGGATATCACAAGTAGAATACTATAAAACTAAAACAACATTGCCAAAGAAAATCACAGAATTATAATGTTCTAATGCTTGGTGCACAATATTCAAGTGCTTTGTGTACACTAAACCTCTTTTTTTGAAGATGTTGCTGGAATAAATCCCAAAGGAGCAAAACATCACTAAGGAGGATTGGAACCTGAGATGGTTTCTGCCAATATCTGGGGAGTGATTGTTGAGGACTATAGGTTTGCCACTGAGCTCCTCTTAACCCCTGGGGTTTAGACAGGAGATGTAACCAAGTATAACATTCTACAGCCTGCAATAAAGGAAAACCCAAGTCATTTAATATATTTTAAACAGAATGTTACTTTCCTAGATTGAGCGTGTCATGTTCCTCAACAGCAATGCTGTTCCCTCCTGAAAGCAGACCTGCAAAATAGGACTGCTTAGGAAGAAGATAATGGAGCCTGACAACTAAAGAATTGGATTGCCTTTAGTTACCGGATGTCTACAATTTTTTTTTTCCTTGTTAGTGTTTGATTCCTTACAAGATCAGAATCATGACTGAGAACTGAATCATCAATATGAGAATAGTGATAAACTGATTCTTTTGAAGTGGCTCTCAAAAAAAAATTTTTAATTCTAACCATTTGGAGAGCTAGGTATTAACAAAAGTGAAAATTCAAAAGCAATGATAAACATTAATTGAGAGATGGTCAAATGTATTGTTATTTAATTGAGAGATAACCAATTTATCAGCTCTCCCATGAATACCTGGATTCAGGAACTCAAATATTATTTTCTTAAGTACTCAAATGTGGTAGCTTAATCTCTCTTTCTCATCCACATATGCATGCACCTATGTGCATGCGTGTGCACACACACGTGCATACACACATGTACACACACACACACATACACACACCATAAATGCTTCTTCATGTTAAAGCTAAAAGAATTTCTGTTGTTCTAAAGGAATCCAGAAATATAGATTCCAATGAATTAAGCATAATAAATGGTCATGCCATGCTATTGGAGAACTTTTTAATTACCAGAAACATTGCATTAGTCATAATTATGTTTTATTTCTTGAAATGGAAAAAATTGTTGTGCATTTGTTAATGTACTTATAAATACCCAAATACAACTAGCATGCAAAACTATTTCAATGATTTTAAGATAGGCTTGGGTAAAAATGAAACTGGTTCCCTTTAAAATGAAATTTCGTGATTTAAACATAACTAGGGCAATGTTGACAAATTGAACTTCTTAAGTTTCAAAAGGGAAAGTTCACAGAAACTAATTTTAAAAGCTTTTTTCTTTATATTTGTCATTTGAAGATTTGTGTTTGTTTGTTTGGACAATGTTAATAATCCTCTTCATCTTTATTCTGGTTCTATTAATGATTGGATATGTCAGGGCATTTGCACTGGTCGATTTCAAAATTAAGTAAAAAACAGATATAATGGTTCAAAAACACTGAGATATCAGGAAGGGCTGGATCAATGTATTTTAATGTGATATCATCAAGTCTCTGAATCTTTCTTTCTCTCTCTTTCTCACACACACACACACACACACACACACACACACACACTCCACTTATTCTTGTATTGACATTATTCTTAGGACTTTCCGGGGGGTGTCCAGGTCAGGGTAGGAAAGTGTGGTCCCCAGAACACGTTCCAGACAGTACTAACTATTGAGAGGTGTTAGTACAATCATCACCTTAATGCAGCACATGTTGGATTACTGGGAGTTTGTTTTCTTTCCTACCAGTTTTCTTGAGCCTTTAATATGGTGATATACTTGGAAAACTCCAAGAGGGACAAAAATCATACCATACAGCAGTTACCGAAATTAATTACCCACAGAATTATTTCCTTTTCCCTTTTTTTAAGGCATATCTCCTGGCACTAGAGTGACATTTTAGTTAGCTTTTTGTCACTGTGACCAAAATATTTGATGATAACAACTTAAAAGAAGAAAGGTTTCCTTTGCCTCATGGTTTTAGGGGTTGCAGTCCATGGTCGGCTGGCTCCATTGCCCTAGGCCTGAGGTGAGGCAGAACATCATGGAAGAAAGTCTGGAAGAAAGAATCTGCATGGCTCATGGCCATGCAGATAAACCCATGCCCCTAGATATCTACTTCCCCAGCTAGGTCCTACCTCCCAATAATTCATTCAAATTATGAATCCATCAAATAGATTAATTCACTGACACGGTCAGAACTCTCATGATTCAATCATTTCCTGAAAGCCTCACCTCTGCACACTATCCTATTGAGGACCAAAAGTTTGGAGATCCATTCCAATAAAAATGATGAGGAAATCAATAAGAAGTATATGGAAACAATTTCAGCAGAGTCGCTCTGAGTTTCAGTTCCGTGTCCCCAGTTTCTTGGTTGCTTGGCTTGTACTTCAAGGGGAAGTATCAGGTTTGAAATGGCCTCATCTTCTGAGACCTGTAAGGGAAGGTTCAACGCTTCTACTCCTTCCAACAAAGTAGGTGTGTCACAGATCCATGCATGTGGTAAGGGGTCATGGGGGAGGATGGGAGTAGTGTCAAGATTAGAGAATCATTTATCTTGCCAAGGGACAGCAACTATCTGAACTAAACCATTTCTCTGGCCATGTCGTGCTCACTAACACAACCTTAGCTCTCATGGTAAATCTAAAAAACAAAAATATCACTATGCTGACATTGACTTTACTGCTTTACTACTATGACTTTACTGCTATTTACTTTACTACTGTGACTGTTTATTTTCTCTGGAGGAAAACATCATATTATTTTGTAGAGAAAATCCTAATGTACAGGACAGAAATATAATTTCCTCATTAACCAGATTTAATAATAGTAAACAGAATGCTAAGAAAGTTCTTAGACATGAAGACCAAGGATCACTCAAAACAAAACAGAAGCAGGGGAGAATTGACTTATCTTTCTTTTTATAATGTCTTTAAACCAGGCCAATGACATTTTCCCAAAGAATTCATAGAAATTTTTTTTTTTGTTAAAGATCGTACCCTGTTTGTATAACTTGTTTATAAATCTTGGCAACTCTGATCATAGGGAATGTACAAGAGGTAAGAGAGGTAGGCCAGAATCTGTGTGCAGGTGGCAACTGACTCTGGTATACTTTTCTGACTTAGGTCTAGCAGAATTCATGGCATCAGAAAAACTCAGTAAATATTTATTAAGTTAACATAAATGTTATGTGAAAGCAACTGATCATACATGTCAATGTCATAAACTTTGTGTGTTTTGATTCAAAGTGTGCTTCTTCAGTGTGGTCAAAAGGCCTCTGATTCTAATCATGTGAGTTCTTTAATGTTCATTACTGTACTGGTTTGGATTATGTAACTTACTTACTGATGTACCAGTTCATGACTTCCTAGATTTTTTTTTTATTCTCTTACCATCATTCCAGTCATTACTATTTTCTATGGTATTCCTGTATATTTTCAAATATTATGATAAATAATGTGTTTGTGTTAAGTATTATGTGTTATAATTTTAAATATTTTTCTAACATATAACAATTTAAATGATTTTTTAAAAATATATAGAATGATCAGAGCATTCTTTTACACTTAAGGATCTAGCAAGGGATCTTTAAAATTTAAGAACTTATTTGCATTCAAGAAAGGTCCAGAACTAACAAGCCACAATTGCCATGTAACACAGACTATGTCATGAGATAATCTGGTGAATACAATTTTAGTGATATTAAGATATGAAATATGGAAGCAAACGCCTCCCCAACTTCCTGGAAAACAAATTACAAATTCACATAATTGAAAAGTATGGGCTCGGTGTACTTGATATGGCGTGCCATGACTATAGTTACGTTTTACTTATACAAATACGTGAGACACTAAATATATACATGCTGTTTACATTCTGTGATGTGCTTACTGGAGAGAAGTGGTTTCATGATTTTTTAATCTATGCACCTACTCCTCCAATTCTGTTCAGAAAAGGCAATTGATTTGGGGTCTAGTATCACATCTAAAATTACCTACTTATCCTTGTAAAATCACTTTTATAACACATATCACCAATATTCATTTAGCACATCTATTTCAAAATCCACTTAATATTTTCTTCTGCAGAAGTTTTTCTTTCTATTGTAAAGTTTATTTTTATTTCTACTGATTCCAACACTGAGGTTTTTTGTTTTTTTTTTTTTAAAAAAAACAGCACTCAAGTCCTTTGTATGCAATTTAGTTTTGATTTATCCCTTGAAAAAGCATCATCAGAGGGTTTCTTTGTAAGTCTCACCACTCCCATTGGGAAATGCCACAATCTATACTTCTGGTCTTTCAAATTCTTGCTACTCAAAGTCCTAGAACAAGCAGCCCAGGAACAGCCAAGAGTATGTGAGAAAGTCAAGTTACCAGTCCCTACCCCAGGCCTACTGCACTTTATTGGCATTTTAAGAATCTCCCTGGATGATGTGCATGCATATTAAAGATCAACAGGCACTGTCTCAGGATATTTTTAAAGTCTTACTTTAAAATTATTTAATAACCTACCACTCACTTAATTTTCAGAAGTACGTTCAGTACATATTTAAATGTTCCTGACATTCTACTACCCATACGTTTGTGGGGACAGGAACGGAATAGAGCAGACTAGCACGTTCATCCCTTGTCTCTATTTCCCTAAAGCCACATCAATTTGAATGATGCTCGGATACTCCTCTGTCTTCTTCTGCTGCTTCTTCAAATGGCCAGTTATAATTCATTCAGGAAATAATCTCCAGGCGGTCGTTCTGTTTCCTCTTTGATTGAGTGTTACTCTGCTTTTTATATTTAACCTGTATTCACTTCAACAACACTTTATTTATGGTTGAACTAAACTCCTATTTTTAGAATTATTTCTTCTCCGCTTTCTGAAATCTGCAAGTCTGCAATATACAAACATAAATGTTCAAAATAGTAAGGCATGGGGCAGGCATAGTTGGAAAGAATTGCTCTTGGATTGATGTTGGGGGCACTGACTTAGAACATAGCTTTCTTGACTTCTTTAACTATTAAAAGGACAGCATTGCATATCATTGCTATTTGTTGATAAATATATATTCACTAATTATAGCCTCTATGGAATGAGAGTCTCATCTGCATTTGGACAGTGTTTGGTACACAGGAGACACTCAAAAATAAGATAAATTAGATTTCCCTTTTTGTTCTAAACCATGAAGTGTTAAACTTTTGCCGAGTTAAGCAGAAGTGATCATTATTTTGACGTTTACAACATACATGACCACAACAAAACCAAAGGTCCTTTGATGGCACTATAGCTTTATATCGAAAGCCACTTCTGAGCTTAGAAAAACAAACCTGAACATAAGAAGTGGAGAAACAGTTTTCCTAATTGCTTCTCCTTGACATTTAAACACTGACTAACATTACAGCCAGGTAGTGGGCTAAATTAAGCTCACGGAAATATCAAGTTTTATCTTAAAAAATATCATTCCCTCTCATTCTGAAGAATCACATTGGAAAATTGACACAATGTGCTTCAAAACACAAGTGAGTCAGCAGACACCAAATAAAAACACCCACCAGCCCTGATGTGAATCTCAAAACCCCCAGCTAATAAACCAGGTTTCAAGGCCTTGATGGCCTCCAGCAGCTGGGAGAACAGAAGGAGGCGGAAGAAAAATGCCTCCCTTCTCCCATAACCCTGCTCTCCAGTTGCTTCCAATGCTGCCCACCCACTCAGTTAATTTACTAAAAGCTGACTTGCATGGAGGACAGGAATAACAACTCCCCAATGCAATACAACTCAGACAGTGATGAAATTAGAGGAATGAGCAGACTTTCAACAAAGGGAGTGACATTTCACACTTCTGAAAAGTCTCCGGCCAGGTAAAGGCACCATACTGCCTCTTATATTAGCCTTGATAGCAACCAGCTGGAGCTCAGCTAAATCCACACATCACAGAGTGACAGCACTGGCTTTGGGCTACCTAGGCTGAGCCTTTCACAGCTGGAAAGAGTGTAAACCACGTATAAAATGTACCTACAATTCCTAAAGAAATCCTTTGCTTTCATTCATTTTATCTCCCAAATATGCCCTGTCTCCATAACAGATTATCCTACTAGCCTGTCTAATCACCTCCAAGCATCCACACAAATCCCAGAGACATCAGTATGTGTTTTATTGCTCACATTTCTACTGAAAATCCTGCCTAGATAGCAGTATATAAAAATGCTCCAAAGCCCTGTTGCTTTGTGTGAACAGGCATTCTGAAGAGTGCTTCCCGTGCAGAGGAATTCCATAAGGATTGCTTTGCCTGTTCTGTTCATTAAGGTCAATTAGCTTTATGTTCAGCATCACTCAGGATGCTTATGTGCAAAAGTGTGTTTGTAATTCACCCTGGAAAAGGTAAGGACAGGGAAGTAATAACATGGATTCACAGGGCATTTATTTTCCTCTATTGATATCAAAGGGATTCAAGAAAATGACCCAATTCTACATTCTAATGTGCCTATGAAATTGAAAGAGAAAATAATATTTTCCTTTAAAAACAAAACAAAACACCGGGTCTGAATACAACTCATTTCCAGTCCTATCTATAATCAGGATAACTTCTGTGTCAGATGGGCTCACCTGTATAACAGGTATCTTCAGTCAAGTCAATCTAAGGGACAGGATCTCATTTAATTTTTTTTTTTTTTTTTTAGAATTTTCTTTGTTTTGCATCCTTGCAAGTTCTTAATATTTTGCCTTTTCTCCCCTTTTCTTTCCTGATGGCTTGTCTACCCGCAGCATACCCATTGCTGATCCTGGATGTTTGTTTATTATGAACTTCTGAAACTGTCCAGGCTTTGGTACCTTTGCCCTTTGGCTAACTGCTGCTTAACTCAGTCCTGGGAGATTAGACCTTGAAATCAAACACATGTTGCTAATGAGAAAAACCTGCTATACAGACAGGAAGAGGGGCTTAAGGAAAGTTTTAAAAGGAGTTGTGTAGACAAAGTGCTTGCTATTCTTTGAATAAACCACGCTGCTTTAGCTTTCCTTTTAAGAATTAAGACTTTTGTGACTCTCACAAAGGAATTATTGCTGCCGCTAAAGAAATGCATAATACTGCTTAAGATAAAAGCATTTCATTTTAGCCAGAGAAAAGATAGCCTAAACTTTTTAGTATAGCACCACTTTAGTTTCAGAAGTAGCGTCTGCAATACAAAGAATGACCTATGCCAGGCATTTTCAGTTCTCTAAGCATGTGGCTTATCAACTGTGCTAAAATGCTTCATGTAATCACTATATTAAGTTATATGTCAATTCGATTAAGAGCACTGAGTGTCAATTATAGGAAATCCCACACAATGAAGTCCTGGCTAGTTTTGTCTATAAGAAGTTTACAGTCCAGCTGGGTGGGGTGGTGCATGCCTATAATCCCAGCAACTTGGGAGGCTGAGAGGGGAGGATCACAAGTTCAAGGACAGCCTCAGCAACTTGTTGAGGTCCTAAGCAACTTGTGGACCCCTGTATCAAAATAACAATAGGACTGGGGATGTAGATCAGTAGTAAAGCATCCCTGGGTTCAATCTCCAGGACCCACTCCCCAACAAAAGAACTGGGGACATAACTTGGTAGTAGGTGTCCCTGGGTTCAATTCTTAGTTTCCTCCCCCTCAAAAGGGGAAGAAGCAGCTTGCATTTCAATAGAGAGGCAGAGGAGTCCACCAAGAACGGTGAACAATGGGTGGGAGATTCTAGCTGGGGTTTTCATTCTGCACTAATAGTCATGTCATTGTTTTGAAAACAATATTAATTGAACAGATTTTTATTGACTACTCATTATGTGACAAACACTGAGAGGATACAAAAGTCAATAAAATTCACAGTGAGAGCAGTGGTAGTGATTTGGAAATTTCGGGGCTATTATTCTAACAACCGTAAATGGTAAAGGTGAAGGGAGCCACAGCAAGTTTTCAGAAGTGTTATACGAATGCCATCAGAATTTAGAGTGGAGTCTCTCTGCTTCTCATAATCCATTTTGCATTACAAGAAGCAAAATTGGAATCCATTTGGAATCTATTTTCACAGTCCTGAATAAAAGTAATGAGCGTCAATACTCCGGAAAGTGGCTATAGGAATAGTAAAGAAGATTGCACTAATTTTTTTGAAATTAGGATATATCCTGCAGTTTTGAAAATAAAACATCCTCCCATACACCTATAATTGACGGGAGAATAGAGTTTTGGATTGGAAAAACCTGGACTTGATTTCTGATTCTGTCATGTAACTGAAACATCAAACAAGGAAATTTCCCTCCCATTTCCTCATTTAACCCTCCATTTCCTCACCTATGAAACATTAGTAATATGAATGTCATGGTATCATTTTCTGGATTAATAATTTCAGTGGTCCTCAACTTGTGATGGGGTTAAATCTCAATAAATCCATCATAAACTAATATGTATAAGTTGAAAAGCATTCAGTATACCTAACTTAATACCAAATATCATAGCTTAGCCTAGCCTACTGAATCAGTCTGATTTGTGTCGCTGTGACCAAAATACTAGACAAGAACAATTTAGAGAATGAAAAAAAATTATTTGACTCATGGATCCAGAGGTTTAGTTTGTGGTCAGCCGAGGACATTGCTCTAAGCCCAAGATGAGACAGAACATTGTGACAGAAGGGTGTGGTCCATTCATGGCCGCCAGGAAGCATAGAGAAGGGAATGGGGAAGGAGCCAGAAGGAAAAATGGAACCTTCCAGAGCATGCCCCTATTGACCTCCTCCTTCAGCCATGCACAATCTGCCAATAATGACCACCCAGAACAGGCTGATTAGGTTATAATTCTCATAATCCAGTCATTTCGTGTCCAAACACTCCTGTATAACAGAGGAGCTCTGGGGTGTTAGCTCATATTCAAGCCATTACATTATGCCCTAAGCCCCTAAAAGCTCATGTCCAGCTCACAATGCAAAATACATTTAGATCATTTTCAAGAGTCCTGTAGTGTTGACAGTTCCATATTGCCCCAAAGTCCAACTCCAATGTCTTGTCTGAGATTTAAGGCAAACTCTTATTTGTGAGCCCCTGTAAAAATCAAAATCATCTTATCTATATCAAATATACAGTGGCAGAGCAAACATAACCATTCCAAAAGGGAGGAACAGTGGCCCAGAAAGAAGGCATGATGCCAAAGCAAGACCTAAACCCAACAGAGCTGTGGCTCTCAACAGGAAATATTTATTGTAAGTCCACCTTCACTGTTATGGTTTGGACATGAAGTGTCCCCCAACAGCTCCTGTGTGAGACCATACAAGAAGGTTCTGAGGAGAGATGATTGTGTTGTAAGTCTTAGCCCAATCAGTGAATAAATCTCCAGATAAGGATTAACTGAGTGCTAACTGACGTGGTAGGCTGTGGCTGGAGGAGGTGGGCACTGGGGTGTGGCTTTGGTGTATGTTTGTACCTGGTGAGTGGACTCTCTGCTTCCTGATCACCATGGGAGCTGCTTCCCTCCACCACACTTTCCCACCATAATGTTCTGCCTCACCTCGAATCCCAAGGAATGGAGCCAGCCTTCTAGGGGACTAAGACCTTTGAAACTGTGAGCCCTCAAATAAACTCTTCCTTCTCTACAGATTGTTCTGGTCGAATCTTTTAGTCACAGCAGAGAAATAGCTTGAGTAAAACATTCGGCATCTGGGGCATGTGGTGACAAGATGTGATTTTCATTGCTTTGGCCCCTTTGGCCTTGCTGTTGCAGCATACGTGGGCTCTTTTTTATCCTGGATATCCCTACAGCCAGCAGCGTTTCTCAGCAGAGAGTTCATGTCACGGGCATTTCTTAATTCCTAGGGTCTCCACTCCAGTTTTGGCTTTACCTTCACAGTTTAGCACATCACCTTCTCAAGGGCTGCCTGTTGGGATTCTGGCCATGCTATACTTGCCTGGCTTCCCAGGCCTTCTTAGAAGTCTTGGTGGAAGTCTATATGATCCCTCCACTTCAGCATTCTGCTTTCTGTAGAACCAGCACCACATGGATGATGCCAAGGCCTGTTGCCACCTTGTGCAGTATCTGAGTCTCCTGAAATTATGGCTGCAGCAGCTGCTTGAGTGCCTGTGTGGCTGAGAGTGGTGAAGCAACTTCACCCTGTGTGAGCAGGCTACACATGATATCTCTTCTTTTCTTCTATTGCCTTGAGCCTGCGATGGTGTGGTCTTGCAAATTCCTGAGATACTTTTAAGCCATCTTTCCTATTGTCCCTAGTAGAAAGTACTTAGCATCTCTTTCATGACTATAATAACTTTAATAATCATATCTTCCTTGGCTGTAGTTTTCTATGGCCCTAGTTTTACACGGCCTTAGTTTTTCTGGCCAAACTTAACTTTAAAGTCCTTCCTTGGTTTTTGCTCCCAATTCTTCTAGTAAACCTGGATAAAAGCTGTCAGAAATATCCATGCCACAGAATAAATGTTGTGCTACCTTGAAATTTTCTCCACTGGATTAATTAGTCCATCACTTTTATATTTATGATTACTATTTTGGTACCAGGGATTTAACCCAGGAGCACTTAGCCACAAGCCACACCCCTATCCCCCCTTTTTGACAGGGTCTCCCTAAGTTGTTTATGCCTTGTTAAGTTGCTGAGGCTGGTCTTGAACTTGTGATTCTCCTTCCTCACCTGCCCAAACCTCTGGGATTACAGGTGTGAGCTACAGTGCCTGCTAGTCCATCACTTTTAAACCCTCACCCAAAGCTTCAGGACATGTGTGAAATATAGACAAGTTCTTTTCCAATGTAACACAAAGGTTAATAAGGAATGGCTGGCAAAACTAATGAAATTTAACTTTAAAAGTTTTTGGTTATCCAGTAAAATATCTTGAGTGTCTGGGCTTGCAGCTCTTTGAAATAGTGTGTCAGGGTTTAGGACAATCTTTTAGATTTTGATTCATAGTAAGAAGTGGAGGGCTGGGGTTGTGGTTCAGCAGTAGAGCGCTCACAAATGTGAGGCACTGGATTTAATTCTCAGCACCGCATATAAATAAATGAATAAAATAAATGTCCATCAACAACTAAAATCAATGAAAAGAAAAGAAGTGGATACGAATATATCACAATACCACACAGGTAGATAAACCTAAAAATTAATTATCAAAACAATACTTAAAACATATAAGACCTCTAAATTATAAAATATACTAAAGAAAAAATATAAAAAGATATGTAAGTCCTATTGATACTAAACTATCCTGTTGTATTTTTTTTTCACTTTGTTTCTTCACATTTCTTACTGCAATTTTATTTTTATTTTAAATTTTTATTTATTTATTTTTTACATGAGCTCTATTATTATTATTATTATTATTATTTGCATTACATTCTAAATACACCTTTATACCACAATTTATCATATCTCTATATACAAGATATGTTGACACCAAATTCACATCTTCAAACATGTATTCTGTACAACAATGAGGATCTCCTTCCACCATTCATGCAGTTCCCTTTCTTCCTCTCTTTCCCTCCCACCCCTCTTCCCTATCTAGAGGTAATCTTCTTCCCATGCTCTTCCTCCCTACCCCACTTTGAGTCACCCCCCTTATATCAGATAAGACATTTGGCATTTGTTTTTTTGGGGATTGGCTAACTTCACTTAGCATAATCTGCTCTAACGCCTTCCATTTCCCTGCAAATGCAATGTTCTTATTATTTTTTAGTGCTGAGTAATATTCCATTGTGTGTAAATGTCACATTTTTTTTAATCCATTCATCTATTGAAGGGCATCTAGGTTGGCTCTACAGTTTAGCTATTGTGAATTGTGCTGCTATAAACATGGCTGTGTTTATAGATGTGGCTGTGTCCCTGTAGTATGAATTCAAAATGAAATTGAATCCCTATCTCTCACCATGCACAAAAGATAACTCAAAATGGATCAAGGATCTAGGAATTAAACCAGAGACTCTTCATCTAATAGAGGAAAAAGTAGGCCCTAATCTCCATCACGTGGGGCTAGGCCCCATCTTCCTTAATAAGATGCCTATAGCACAAGAATTAAAACCAAGAATCAACAAATGGGATGGATTCAAACTAAAAAATCTTTTCTCAGCAAGAGAAATAATATGTGAGATTAATAGGGAGCCTACATCCTGGGAACAAATTTTTACCCCTCATACATCAGATAGAGCTCTAATCTCTAGGGTATATAAAGAGCTCAACAAGATAAGCATCAAAAAAACAAATAATCCAGTCAATAAATGGGCCAAGGACCTGAACAGACACTTCTCAGAAGAGGATACACAATCAACAAATATACAAAAAAATGCTCATCATCTATAACAATTAGAAAAATGCAAATTAAAACTACTCTAAGATACCATCTCACTCCAGTCAGAATCACAGCTTATTAAGACCACAGACAACAACAAGTGTTGACTAATATGTGGGGGAAAGGCACACTCATACACTGCTGGTGGGACTGCAAATTGGTGCAGCCAATCTGGAAAGCAGTATGGAGATTCCTGGGAAAGCTGGGAATGGAACCACCATTTGACCCAGCTATCCCCCTCCTCGGTCTATACCCAAAGGTCTTACTGCAATTTTAATTGGTTTTGTTTCAATTTAATTTTGCCTTGTGAGTAGCCATAAGCCAAGGTCACCACCTTTTAGGTGAGTCCTGACTTGGGGAAAGTCAGCTTCAGGTGTTGGTGTCCGTGAGACACAATGAGGAGGGGAACCCAAAATGCATGAAACAGAAGAAACTTACTTCTCACAGGTCCAGGGAGGTTAAGGCTGCTGATGGGAGGCTGATAGAAGTTCAGAGGTGGCAGGGAGTTTCACTAGTGGGTGAGGATGGAAAGATATTGAGAAAGATTGGGAGACAGAGAGGAAAGAAGAGAGATGATACTGGATTGGGGTAGAGAGGGTGAGAAAGAGGATAAAAGTGGGAGGAGCAGAAGGCAGAGAGAAAACCTGTGGACTTATGCGCGTAAGTTCCATAGGTGAATCCCCTCGGCTTCCACACAGGGGTTGTGGACTAGCTTGTTAAAGGATGACTTGTTTATGTGACTCTGGTGTTGACCGTTAGGTTTTATCATGGTCAGCAGCTGTGGGTGTGTTGGGCTTTGGATCCATGGGATAAGGAAGAACCAGGCAATATAGTGAACAACCACTTGGGGAAAGAAGTTTTACCAGACTAAAGGTGACTAGGTTTTAAACAACCTTAGAAGCCTAAGAAGGGGTACCAAGGAAGCAACTACATTAAACAAATTTATTTTATCTATCCTATTCTATCTTTTTTTAAAAAAAATCTGAACCCATATAATCTAAGTTTACTTTTCTAACCATTAGTGCATCACTACCCACAGTTTAGAAAATTGGCTCAAGGCAATGGATTAAAAAATGTCTTGGTTGCACCCATCAGTAAAAATTATTTGAGAAAAACTACAACATATGTACAGCCATCAAGGTAGAAAAACATTCTGGTCAGCAAAGGACCACATATATTGTTCCCATAACTTATATCACCGAGTGATGTTGTAGCCATTTCAGCTTGTGGGAGTGCACATTTAGATGAACACACAACAACAAAATCACCTAATGACATATTAAGTGATGCAGGACCATATAAATTTTATAGTGACACACATGTACTACTTTTAATCTGTTTATCAAATGTTGAAAAAATTTAACTTTTCTCTTTTTAGATAAAAATACAAATAGAAGCTCTAATATTTTCCCCTCAACACAATATCTTGTATACACACTAGTGAGGTTTAAGCCAAACTTCTGCCCTGACCAGTTATATGATTTTTGAGCCAGTGATTCGAACTCTCCACACTTTGAATTTCTCATCTGTAAATTGAAAATGATAACGTATATATCATAGTTTTATTGGTATAACTCGAATAAATATTGCATCTAAAGCAAATAATATTGCACTTGATTTCCCTGCAAGTAATAAAAGATTTTAAAATTTACATTTATCCAACAAATGTCATTAAGTTCTCACTATGTGTCAGGAACTAGGAGAGAAGATCAACAAAAGCTATGATAATGATAATGGAGAAGTGGAAGACAGATAAGGGGAAGAGTGAAGCGAAGAGGAAAGAGAAAGTATAATCTAGTGGGCCAGAGAACTTAGATAAATATAAAAAGAATCATATCTTTTCTTAGTAAAAATATAGCTTGGTAGACAATCTTAGTAGAGATACTTTGCAATGCAATTAATATTTAAGTGTGAAATAAATATTTTTGGATACATGCATGCAATTATGGATGAATGAATGAATCAATGAACAAATGAATGAACTGCAGTCTATAGGTACCACATGGATTTCCAGCTTTAGTCCTTATCTGAAAACAGAACACATTACAGACCCCTTATTAGTACTTCTTGGCCATCTAAGATGAAAAGTAAATATGACCATTGAGATTCTCTTAGTAATTTTTTAAATTAAAAACTACCACATCAAAAATTACCACATCATTTCTAACTCGATGATTAAAAGAGAATTACAATTCTTTTTTTGAAAAGAATTTTGATTTGCATCAAAATGTTATGGAGAGGAAATAACTGTTATTAAATTCCTTTTCTTCTTCCTTGGTAATCAGTGAGTAAAGGCATCCAACTACACACCAGTTAAGGGAATTTAAGGTCATATATTAATAACCCAATAGCTTCTTCAAGTAAGTTGAAAGTGAAGTTAAATATTTTTACAGATAAGTCATTTCATAAATCAATAGACAAGGCTATTATAACCATGTTACTAGTTCTTTTCACATAAATATTAAAGGAACATCTTCAAACATATGTTCTTATTTATTTATTTATTTATTTATTTATTTATTTTTGTTCTCTCTCACACACCACTTCTTTTTTTATTTCAAAGCCAATAGAAAATCCTCTTAAACAGAGCTCATGTTGTGGAGAATCTAGAAATAAGTTTCAGATTTACTTTTGGATGCAGTGAATTATGCTTTATCATTCGGAGGCTGCAACATCTAAGGTGACACATTGTAGCCAGATAGAGAAGTAACATTTTTCAATTGCTATTGGCTGCAGTTCTGTTTTTATTAACTCTCTTGCTGGTAAATCTGAATGCAAGCTCTATGGAATCAGATGGGAAATAATAACTTTCTTTAGTGCCATTCAGGCAATGGAGAATGATTTTCCATTTGTGGAAATATCATCCAGGAAATAACCTGCAATGGCAATTTGTCAAGAAAAGAAATCCATCACTAAACTTGATAACGCTGGTAGAGAGTGAAGCATGTAGGTACAGATTCATAGTTACCATTTGACCCCAGGAGTCCCCGGGACTATCAATCATCCATCATTTTCCTACCTCTTCATCGACTCAGACTTCTCTCACTCTTCACCAAAGGGGCAATGTTTCTCCATTCAGCACCTGGGGTGCATACCATAGCTTCTAAAACCCTTTCCTAAATATTTTCTGCAATATGATAATCCTGAAGGATGGGCAAGATGGGATCATTATCTCTGTTCCATAAGAAGAAACTGAAGTTCATGATTGAGTAACTTGTCTAATGCCACGCTTTTAGAAAAAGTCAAATTTATGGATAACACTGCTTTCTGAATTATTGTCCTTTGGTAAATGCAGACACTCAATGTGACATTGGGGAGAAAAATAAAAAGGATCATTAAAGCCAAGAGGTATTGAGTCCATCAATACTGAGGGTTTTGCCATTTTCCTGTTGTGTCAGTCATTTATTTAATTGGTTTTGATCAATCAATTGGATTAGATCAGAAGCTATATCAGTTATCTATTGCTATAATCATGACTGCATTGCTAGCAGTGATGCAGGGTTTCTAAGAATGAGTGGAAATGAGGAAGACAGCATTTGGGCATGGCTCAGAGTTAGACTGCTATTGCTTTCATTGCACTCCATCAGGCAAAGCAGTTAAAAAGGTCAGCTCAAGTTCAAGAGCTGGGGAAAAGATTCCACCTCTTCATGGACAGAACAGAGTTCGGCTACAGGGAAGAGCGTTATTGGGGCCACCTTTGCAATAAATCTAGCACAGGAACAATCACTCATCACCTCCAATGTGCTAAGGACTTTGGGAATGAAAAGATGGCTCAACTATTTTTTCTGATATGTAGGAGTTTACAGAGAAACACACGTAGGAAGATCATTGCCATGCAGAGCAATACAATGAAATGTACACTTTGATCTACAAAGCTCAAGAGCATAAAGCATCTAGCTTGTTTACTTAAATTTTCTGTAGCCACATTTGTGTCTTGAATCCCATTTTAATCCATAGACAGATTTAATAAATTCTAGATACCACATTAATTCTGGGTTTTCAGAATTAATTCATCGTTTACTTAGTAAGATCAGAATTGCCAGTTGTCTTTTTTGTCCTGATAGTAGAGATCTAGATCTTGTCCTTGATTGCCACATAGTAAGATCCATGGAGAAGCAGTACTCGAAATTCACAGTTCTTTTCTCACTCAACAATGAGTCAATGCCCAAACATAAACATATGTAACTACATCACATGTATTAGAATATGCAATATAGGATCTGGAGACTGAAGAAGAACTAATAAATAAAGGAGAGAATAAACTTCATTTTGCACCAGTACTTAACAAATATAGAGATATACAAATTATCATATATTTATATAAATCAGAGTGAAGGAGTATGTAATTTTAGAAATGTAAATAAAAATGAATATGAGGGGCTGGGATTGTGGCTCAGCGGTAGAGCGCTCACCTAGCATGGGTGGAACCTGGGTTCAATCCTCAGCACCATATAAAAAAATAAAGGCATTGTGTTGTGTCCATCTACACCTAAAAAATAAATATAAAAAAAACCTGAATATGAGAAGCACCGAAGTGCAAGTTGAGAGAAAATAGATCCCAGCCCTATTTCATCACTAACCATGTGTTTCCACTATGGCCACTTCCTCCAGCCTCAATTTCACAATTTCTTTATTGAGAAGATTGGACTAGAGGAAAGTTTCAGTCCCCTTTGGCGTTCAATCCCACAGAGGTTAGGAAATTGGGAATGGCTATCAGTGGCAAAAGGAGAGAGACAGAGAAAGAAACAGTAGCAATTAAGTCAAAAGAAAAGTCTAATACACACACAGATCACAGGAACTATGAGGCTGATTTATTAACCTAGCTGAGCTGATAACCATGATTTGATAATAGGGATTTTCATGTAACCTTGGTATGTTTCCCTGAATGAAGTCAAAGGTTTACTAGCCAGAATACAGTAGGCCCATCATAATATGCAAAGTAATGCAGCTCATTATAGTTATTTTCAATACTGTTTTGTTCCTCAATGTTAACATTATTGTCAACAACTAAAATACAGAACAAAAGTCATTTTAATGTCTCTTAATAAGAAGCATGAATGACAACGGGTTCCAACTTGAAATATTATATTATTTCATAATACAGTTAATCGTTAATCATTTCTAATAGATTTACAGTGGTTGAATGATCTGTTTAGTAATTAAGGAGACTTTTTCAATAAATAAATGGTTCTTATTGACCATTTGATTGGTTTCTCAATTTTAACATTATATAGATATTTTGAGAATTTTATGTAGTCATAATTAACAATGATTCAAATGAATAAGACAGTGATTAATAACTGATTTAATACAGTTTTAAGTAAATAAAATTTCTAGCAAATCTTGGCAGAAAAAGAAGTGGATAGGTGATAAATAATATTATTAAAAATAATACGAGTTCTCTGCTTATCTCAAGCTACACAACCTATAATCTCATGTTAAAGGACGTTAACCTTGAGGGTCCTTTGTAACCTTAACCTTGGAAATGGACGATTGCTCATGCTCTAGTTGTCAGTTTCTAAATCACCCTACGCATGCCTTTGAGATTGACCACTTTCAAACATTTCTAGCATGTTTTATTCATTCTGAGGCCAGTATAAACCAAGTCAAAATGGTGGGGGGATGGGGACATAAACACTAGCTATGGAACAGTTCTTACTGACCAGTTTTGCAGAAATATTGTTTTTTAAGAATGAGAAAAGCCAAGTACTTTTTGCCATTTCTTTTCTTACGAATAGCTAATAACCTGGCAAATCAATGCAGCAGGTGTGAGAGGCCATTTAAATGCCACATGAAGGAGTGATTCTTCAAAGACAAAAGATGCAGACTCAAATTTCCTCTTTCCCCTGCCCAATAGCAACATTTGGGAAGGGACTATTTAGCAGTTGGATGAGGGTGAATTAAGGGTCAAAACTTCATGTTGTAAAGGGTATTTACCTCAAGCAATAAAACAAAACACAATACCTCAACCCCAATAAAAGTAATCTTGCTCTGATTTTGTGGACTGACTTAGGTAACCCTATCATTTGGTTTCTTGCTGTCCCACTTTCTCACACCCTCCAACCCCACCCTCGTTTCTCTATGGTTACTTAGGCTACTCTCTAATCTCAGGTGTTTGAGACCCTTGGCCTCTGTAAACCTGCGATAGAGTAAGATGAATAGGTATTTTTTAGTATCACATGGTTAAGTAGAGCTGTTCCTTCAGCTTTCCCTAACAGGGGACTGAGAAAGAATGGCTGGCTAACAGCCAAATCCTTTCTCTGAAAAACTGTAGCATTCATTCAATGCTAATGTGTTGCAATATGTTATATGACATTGTCTATTTTACATATTATAACAGTATTATATATTTTGTCTTGTTGTATATTTTAAATGCTATGTAAAGGATGGAGTGAAATCACATTTGAGGGTTATTTCTTCCTTCTTTTCAGTACTGCTAAATTTTTCTACCTTCAGCAGTATTATGTTTGGAGACGAAGTGTTCCCCAAAAGCTCATGTGTGAGATAATGCAGGAATGTTCAAAGGTAAAATGATTACAGTATGAGAGCTATGACTTAATTAGTGAATTAATCCACTTAATGGATTAATAATTTGAATGAATTATGGGTGGTAACTGTAGGCAGGTAAGGTGTGGCTGGAAGAGGTGGGTCATAGCGGGTATGCCTTTGGGGTTTGTATTTTGTTCCTAGCAAGCAGATGTCTTTCTCTGATTCCTGGTTGCCATGTCCTGAGTTGCTTTCCTCTGCTGTTCTGTGGCCATGATGTTTCTTCTCACCTTGGGCCCAGAGCAATGGAGTTGGCTGACCATGGACTAAACCATGAGCCAAAATAAACTTTTCCCCCTCTAGGTTGTTCTTGTCAGATATTTTGGTCACAGTGACAAAAATATGACTAAAACAAACAGGTATTACCCTTAGGGAGGAAAATGCTTAAACTTTTAAAAAGTAGATGTTCTTAGGCCATTAAATAATCAAATAACCAATAGGCTTGAATTTTTCTCCTCTCCTGATTTTCTATTCTGGTGATAAAACGAGTTGGGAGGACTTTGGGAGTATAGCCTAGTCTTTTGTCTTAGAAAGACAACACTTGGAGAATCAGGAGAGTCTGGGGTGTTGTCTGCAAGGAGTCCTTCCAGGGAAGGGAGAGAAGGAATAATGTATTGGTTGCAAATGTGAAATAAGTACAATGGCCAAAATCAGACTCTTTCCCTATAAATGGATAATGGAAACGTTCCATGTTGGGTTTGGATCCAAGTCAGCCACCTTCTTGTGGGTACCATCAGCTCATCAAGAAGTAAGTGGTCCTTGAAGGCAGTCTGTTTTTTGATAGTAAAGAGGGCCACAGCTCCCTGATTTTGGCAACCAGCTCCTATCTGCTGACCATAGTGGGTTTAGTAACCTCCTTTTGAACAGTGGTCATTTTCTCTTCTCAAAATCAAGTGCAAGATCCCAGTGAGAGAAGCTGAGAGAAGGACTGGTCAGTACTTCTAATCTTTTAAGACCAAGTCAACCAATGGATTCTTCTTCAGCAGACTGTTAAAAGCCAGTTGAACTTTTCTTGTGAACACCATCTTCTTACTGTACTTTACATGACCATGAGATTTTATGACTCAACTTTTAATGGATCGAGGCAAGTTTTACAGAAGGAGAGGGAATGAAGGAGAAATTTGAAGAAAGGGAAGGAATTCAGATGTGGTATTGAGCATAGGCGTAAATTTTAGAATTGGAACCACCGAGCATGAGCGTTGGTTTGGCTTTCTCTGTGCTTCACTTATTGAAGCTATTGTCAAAAAAGCCTGAGGGAAGTTTTATTTAGCTGGAGTGAGACCAGAACTATGAGTTTGACTGCCAGGCTTATACAAGACAAACACAGCTGTCTAAAAAAGGCTAGTTGAGCTGTCCAGGGAGGGAGAATGGGATTCAGATGTCCAGCATCAGTGGTTGAAGAAGGCAAGTGTCCAAGTCCAGAGAGAGCCATATAAGTTAACCACTGGCAGATCTCCCCAAGTTTAACACCTACATGGCGCTTCTGCCTTCTTTCTGTGGAAGACAATGATACAAGAATGACAAGACAGACTTGATATACACAAAATAGACTGTGGGAAGAAAATAATGGGAACAGCTGACACAGGACTGACTGGGAGAAGGTGGCGCAGCGTGCTTGGAAGCCATCAAGGCAAGTCAGAGACAGAGGAAAAGGCCAAGGAAACTGTGGGAGAGGAAACAAGAACAAAGTGGTTATTAGAGAATAAGAGTAAGAATAATCTAACAGAGCAAAGAAACTATGATTCTTTTTCTTCTCCTTTTTTTAATATTTTATTTTTTAGTTATAGATGGACACAATATCTTTATTTTATTTTTATGTCGTGCTGAGGATCGAACCCCGTGCCTCATGCATGGTAGGCGAGTGCTCTACTTCTGAGCCACAACCCCTGCCCCTTTCTTCTCCTTTAATGGAAATCTGAGCCATGAGGGGAAGTTTTCAGAATACACCAGGACACATATAGAAATATGTCACAAATATGATAAGTTCATCTTTGAAAAGATCTAGGAAGAGGTTGCACCTTGAACTCTGGGAAAGTTCACCCAGAGCCTCTCAATTGTGCAACCCTTGGCCACATGGGGAGAGGGAAGAATCCCTGTAGAATTCGAGGTGCTCACGGGATTAGCTTTCACATGAAATTAACAATTATTCTGGCTATGTTTTCTTTATGAATCTTACATTTCTGTTCAGAAGTTTTGTTAAAATCATGTATATTTCAGTAATACCAAGTAGTAAGGTGGGAAGTGGGGGGAAGGGGTGGAAAGACCATTATTTTAAAATATGCAACTTCTTTTCTGGTGGGAATATTTAAACTGATGACTCATGGTCAAAGATATTATGCGAGGACTTCTTCATAGAAATGGAAAGAAAGGAATGAGTTTTCTTTAATTATATACAAGAAGTGTCGAAAGGGCATTGAAGAATCATCACATAGCCGTGGGACATGAACATTTAGAAGAAAGACCAATAATTTAATATTCAAGTTAAATCAATTGCACACAATCATTTATTGAATACCTGCTCTATGCTAGAACTCTACTGGGTGCCAGTCACACAACACTGAGCAAAATGTGGCCTTGTACTCATGACATTGAGAGTTCATGGAAAAGACAGGCTTGTAACAGAAAAAAAAAAAAATAATAATTAAATGCTGAATATTATGGCAGGTTCTCTTTAAGGTTAAGAGCATTAGGTAACACTAAAGAAAAAGTGCTTTACTCATCTTAAAGTTGAGTAGAATTTCAAGGGGAAAAAAGAAATTGAGTAGCTTCCATCCTGTTAATTTTGAGATACTTCTGATTTTTTTTTTACATCCGCCTAATGAATAAGTTTTATTGGACCTAACCTGTTCAGTTTATCTATGGTTCCTGCAGCAGAAATTGAACTTCCAATTTTTTTCCCTTTGTAGCCATGGAAATGTTTATTAGATAAGTTTATTAATGCTATAATAGTTTTCTATGATTTAAAAAAGGTAATACAGCCTATCATTTTCCACCCACGCCCTAACCTCCAGGAATCCGAAAGAGATATTTCTTGAAACAGATCATTTTATGTCCACTTTGAAAAAATCTACAATTATTTATTCCTTATGGCTCATCCCTCATGCAGCTGAGCTGCTTAAAGTAGAAGGATAAATGTTCCAAGCCAGCGTTCAGGGTGAGCTTGAACCCAGCTCCTGCCTGACTTGCTGTGATTAGCAGAATGTCCTTCCAGCGTTCATCACCTCTTGTCAGAATGTTTGAAGAAACAAATGATTCATTCTCCTGTAATTAAGTCCCTTTGAATAGTCTCTAAAACTTCCTTCTTTCTTCTGATTTTTTTTCTCCATAAACACTTAGAAGAAAATGCCATGGAAACACATAACTTTCATTATTGACAATACTCATTAAAACTTTTAGAACAATGGTGATTTCTCTGCAAAAAATTCATGGTTAATAAATCCTTACAATAGCTCTGTATGTGTGTTTTAAAAAAAGAATTAGTCTGAATAGGCCTTTAGTCTAAGAATTATAAGAATATTCTGAATTCCTATTATATATCTCAAGATGAGAGGATTCCTGGAAATATTAGCAGCATTAAAATATCACAGAATTTAAGATATTATCATAGCTCTTTCTTATCTTTGAGTGGAAGATGTATAATTCACAGTGTACTTTTATTAGATTTCTCTATTGTTTATTCCTTTCTCTGTTGTTTTTAGGTGAGCCATTTGATAGACCTTTATTTTCACATATTTTTTGTTTATGTATTATTTTGAGATTGTTTTCCCTTAATCTTTTGGAATAAAAAATAATCATAATGAATTGGAATATACTAATAAAATTAATCCATGGGTCCATATCAAAACGAAAGCTTCACAAATTGAGAGAGAATGAAAAACTTTACAGTAGAATACTAATAAATTTGAAGGATTTAATGATAGAAAATCACCATCTGAAATAATCAGAGAATAATTGATTTAAGCAAGAAGCATCAATGTTTTCTAAGCATATTGATGACAGTCTATTGAAGAACAGGAAATTTACACAGTCTCAAAGCATATTTCCATAGATTACTTATTAATAACAAAGAGGAATAAAGATTCCTTCAAAGTTGAGATCTTTGGTGAACACTACCTTACCCAAGGGACCAAAGTCATCAGCATTAATAGAAAAATTTTAACCTGGTGTAATAGTTTCAGAAATGCAGAATATCCATATTCTCTATTATATTAACCAATCTGCACTTGATTCTTGTTCATGAGAAAACAGTTAAAAACTCAGATTGACAGATGTTTGACAGATGATATGGATTATATTCACCCAACATATCAATGTCAAGAAAAAAAAATGAAAATCAGAGAAGCCATTTCAAATGAATGAACAATTCAATGCAATATGTGATCCTGGATCAGAACAAATACACTATAAAAGCTAGAGTTGGGACAATTGAAAAGAAAAAAATATGGATCTTACATTAGATACTAGTTACAAAGCAATGTTAAGATCCTGAATTTGATAACTGTACTATGCGTGTATAACATGATGTCCTTCTTCTTAGGAGACATACTCCAAAATATTCTGGAGTGTTAGGCCATGCCATAAGCAATTCTCTCTCAAATAGTTCAAATGGTTTTAATAATAACAGCAGCATTATTATAATATGCATATACTATTTAAGCATATTCATGGAAAGAGAAAACCAGAGTTGATAGAATATTAAAATTTGATAAATCTAGGAGAATATATGCAGATATACTTTAATATTCTTGTAAAGTTTTTAAAAGTTTTTAAAGGCTCATAGTTTTACAAAAACAAAATATATTCTTTAATAGCACAAATATTTATTAGTTCTTTCCATTAAGTTTACATATGTTAGACGCTGAGAAGAAAATTTAAAAATATGGGATCAAAAGTTGATACATTGGTCTCTATGATTGTTCAAATATAGAATACCAAATAAAATTAGTATTTATTAGTGACTAGGCATTTTAATAGGGAAATTTACTGTGCTTCAGTTTATTCTAATAACATTTTAAAATATCATGAAAGAAAATTGTATCTTAGTTACACATTCACTCTAAATTATCTGAAGTTCTAAACAAATAATAAAAGTGAGTTTATTTCTTCACCAGGAATTTAAATTGTTTATTTTTTTTTCCAATGGAACTATCTTCAAGGTCAGGGAAGCCAAAAATCTGTTTGCATTTCTTTTTCATGCTTAGAGTGTGTTAATTTCTAAATAAATATCTCCTTCTACTGCTTTCTTCTCACATATACAGTAACTCACAATCTATCTTCTCTCTCTTTCTCTCTCTCACACACACAAAAAAAAAAGAAAGAAAGAAAAGAACACAAATACAAACTCTGCATTGAGAAAGAATTTACAGAGGTCAGCTCAGTGGTATTTAGAAATTAGTTAGATGGAGCACATGGATGAAATGATCTCTCACTGATGACTTATAAATACAAGGCCAGAATGACTGGGGGCATGGTGCTGCCACTCCTGGGCCCGGATCCAGTTTGAAGGTAAATAGGCAGTTTGGGTTAGACCACACCAAGTTTCAGTCAGTAATGAGTCAGCCAATAAGAAACAACGATGTACTCTAACTCCATCCATTTACCTGCCATGATTTTATTCTATTTTATTGCTGAGTAATATTCCATTGTGTATATATGCCACATTTTTTTTATCCATTTATGTATTGAGGGGCATCTAGGTTGGTTCCACAGTTTAGCTACTGTGAATTGTGCTGCTATAAACATTGATGTGGCTGTGTCCCTGTAGTATGCTGTTTTTAAGTCCTGCTAAGTGAAGTTAGCCAATCTCAAAACAACAAATATCAAATGTTTTCTGTGATATAAGGAGGCTGATTCATAGTGAGGTAGGGAGGGGGAGCCTGGGAGGAATAGATGAACTCTAAATAGGGCAGAGGGGTGAGAGGAGAAGGGAGGGGGTATGGGGTTAAAAATAACAGCGGAATGTGATGAACATTATTATCCAAAGTACATGTATGAAGACACAAATTCGTGTGAACATACTTTGTATATAACCAGAGATATGAAAAAATGTGCTCTATATGTGAAATATGAATTGTAATGCATTCCGCTGTCATATATAAATAAAAAAATTAATAAAAAATATACTCCCCCCCAAAAGAAACAATGATGTGAAGCAAAGGATTTACGCCAATGAGGTAAACTTGAGAATTTTGTTATGGACATGATTGTTGGTCTGTGGTAACCAGAGTTAGATTCACCTTTAAGCTACTGAGGTTAAAAGTCAGGGCCTATCTCTTGCTTGCCAGAACATTTAAGGCACTCTAATAAAGTATTCCATGTCAGTCAGTGTCAGGAGACAAAAATTATACTGGATTTTTTTCTAGAAAGAACATTTGATATAAAAAAAATTAGGTATTAGATCAAATGATGCTGGGTCAATTGATTATACTTATGATAAAAACTGATTCTCTGTTCTCCCATTGTACCATGAATAAAACTAACTACAAATAGATGATAGTCCTAAATTTAAATACTGAAATAATAAAACTTATAGAAGAAAACAAGATCAAATCGTTGTGACTTTGGGATAGTAAAAAGATTTACTGTGTCTGAACTAAAAAATAAATTTGATAAACTAGACTTCTTCAAAGTTAAAAATGTTTGCTCCTATACAAAGTACACAAAGGAATACAACAACACTAAAGAGCAATACACCACCATAAAATGCAACCATGAGGATGGATCTCAGATGCATTATGCAAAGCAAAAGAAGCCAGATTCAAAGCCTGTAAACTATATAGTATTATTTCAATAGGAATCTGAAAGACTTTCAAGAAAAATAAAAAGACAATGAAACACCGATTAATAGTGAATATATAAAAGTACCAATAATAAGAAAACAAACAACCTAGTATTTAAAATACAGGAAAATATTTAAACAACTACTTCATCAAAAAGCTATAAGGATTGAAAATAATCATGAAAAAGATGTTCTACATCATTAGCCACAAGGAAAAGCAAATGAAACCCACAGTGAGATATTACCATATATCTAGAAGAACAACAATGAAACAGAAATGAGAGTACCGAATGCTGTTGTACAGGTAGTGTAACTAGAACCCTTAATACATTCTGGGTAGAATGGAGTATGATACAGTCACTTTGGAAAAACAATATGGTAGTTTCCTACAAAATTAAATGTTCATTTACTATGTGACTCAGCAAACTTATATATAGGTATTCATCCCCCAAACCAAAAATTTACTTTCACACAAAAACCCATACATGAATATTTATAGTGACTTTGTCTATAATCATCAAAAATTGGAAGTGACCCAAAAGTCTTTCAACTGGTCAGTGATAAATAAACAATATTATTGCATCATAAAAGAATAATACTCAACAATAAAGAGCAATACTCTACTGTTAAATGCAACCATGAGAATGAATCTCAAACGCATTCTGCAAAGGAAAGAGAAGCCAGATTCAAAGCCAGATTTCATTATTATATGCTAAATAATGTTATGACAGTCTGAAAGTGACAAATTTGTATTAACAGAAAATAGATCAGTAGTTACCAGGATGGTAGAGGAATTTGTTGACTTCAAGGGATATTTGGGGGCCATGAAAACACTTTTTAAGTAATGAAACTACTCAAATATTTATTTTGGTGATTGTTAACATGATCACATATACTTATCCAAACTAAAAACAAAAAAGTCTAAAAGAATAGGTGAATTTTACCATATGTAAATTTACCTTGATAAATTTTAGGTAAAAGGGAATGCAAAATATTATGAAAGTTTTTTATTGGTGCATATTAATTATACAGCGTGGTGGGTTTCATTGTGCCATATTGGTACATATATATAACATAATTTGACTAATTTCACTTTCCAATACCTCCCCTTACCCTACCATTCTGCCTTCCTCTGGTCCTCTTCTTCTGTCTTATTGGTCTCCTATCTATTTTTATGATGTCCTCTTCTTTTCTCTCACTAGCTGAATATACGAGAGAAAACAAACAATACTTCTCTTTCTGAGTCTGACTCACATCACTTAACTTGATGCTCTCCTGTTCTATCCTTTTTCCTGTAAATGTCAGAACATTTTCTTCTCTATGACTGAATAAAACCCCACTGTGTTTATCCACATTTTCTTTATCCATTCATTTGTCAACAGACACCTAGGCTGATTCCATAACCTGTCTATTGGACATGCATGTATTTCTAAGGTTTTTCTAGCACCTTTTATTAAAGAGGCTGTCTTTTCTCCCCCATGTATTTTTAGCACTTTTGTCAAGAATCAGATGACTATGCCTACGTGGGTTTGTGTCTGTGTCTTCTATTCTATTCCAGTGGTTAACCTGTTTGTTTTTATGCCAGGACCAGGACGTTTTTTGTTAATATGGTTCATTAGTACAATTTGGAGTCTGGTATTGTGATACCTCCAAATTTGCTCTTTTTGCTTAGCATTGCTTTGGCTATTCTGGGCCTTTTATTCTTCCATAAGAATTTTAGGATTTTTTTCTAGTTTTCTGAATAATATCATTGATATTTTGATAGGGATTGCATTGAATCTATAGATTATTTTTTGTAATTGGGACATATAATTCGGCCCCTCCATGAACAAGGGTGGGATTTCCATCTTCTAATGCCTTCTTCAATTTCTTTATTCAGCATTCTGTAATGTTTCTTTTATTTCCCTCCCAGGGTTATACATATTCCTATATATTTTATTTTTAAAACTATTTTGAATTAAATTATTTACCTGATTTCTTTCCCGGGATATATATATATATACATATATGTGTGTGTATATATATATACTATTGATTTTGTATGTTGGTTTTGCATCCTACTTTGATAAATTTATCACCTCCAGAAGTCTCTGGCTCTTAGAAGACCAAGGTTTTCTAAATATAGGATCATATCATCTGCAAACAGGGACAATTTGACTTCCTGTTTTCCTTTTTGTATCCCTTCTATTTCTTCCTTTTGCCCAGTTGCGGTAGCTAAAATATCAAATACTATACTGAATGAGAAGGATAGGAGTGGACATCTTAGTTCTGTTCCTGATTTTATAGGAAATGTTTTCAGTTTTTCCCCATTCAGTGGGAAATTGACTTTGGGTTTGCCATGTATAGCCTATATGATGTTGAGATAAATTCCTTCTACCCTAATTTGTTGTTGTTGTTGTTAATCATGTAAAGATGTTAAATTTTGTCAAAGTTTTTTCCCTGAATCTATTGAGATGATCATATTTGATTTTTGTCCTTGGATCTATTTATGTGGTGCATTTCGATTATTAATTTGCCTCTGTTGTTCCGTCCTTTCAACCCTGGGATGAAACCAATTTGATCATGGTGTATGTGAATCCACCTGGTCCAGAGCTTTTTTTCTTGGGAAGGTGTATATTACTGCTTTAATCTTATTGCTTATTTTAGGTTTCCTATATACGCTTGGTTCAGTTTTGGTAGGTTGTATGTCTAGAAATTTATCCATTTCTTTTATCCTTTCTAACTTATTGGAATTTAACTGTTCAAACTGATCCCTAGTGATACTCTGGGTTTCTGTTGTGTTTGCTGGAAGGTTTCCATTTCATATCTAATTTTGTTAATTTCGGTCTTCTCTTTGTTTCGGTAGTTTAGCTAAGGGTTTATCAATCTTATTTATCTTTTCAAAGAACTAGCTCTTAAATTCATTTTTTGGATTGTCCTTTTAGTTTCTATTTCACTAATTTCAGTTATGAGCTTTGTTCTTTCCTTCTAGCTTTGGTATTGGCTGACCTCCTTTTTCTCTAGGACTTTAAGCTAGATTATTAAGTTATTTACATGAGATTTTCCTCTCTCCCCCCCACCCACCCCGTTTGGGTCTTCATAGCTATAAACTTCCATCCTAGAACAACCTTTTCTATATCCCACAGATTTTTGTTATGTTTCTTTCATTTTTTATTTAATTCTAAGAATTTTAAAATTTCTCCTTGATTTCTTCCCTGACTCAATCATCATTCAAAATTCCCATGTTAAATCTCCATGCAATTGTAAAAGTTATGTCGTTTTTCTTGTTGTTGATTTCTGATTTTATTCCATTATGATATAAAAAGATTCAAGAGATAATTTCAATTTTTTTTATTTGCTGAAACTTTTTTATTTGCTGGTAGAGCAGGGTTGGGGTTCTTGGCGGTTTTCAGATCTCAGCAACCTCACTACACAAGTTCCTCAGCAGCCCAGTTCAAGGGTGTTTCTAGATGATTATATTTTTCTTTTTCCTAGAGGGATGAAGCTGTAGGGATTTAAACCATTTCATGGCTGCAAGCTTAGGCATGATTTTTGCAAAATGACTCTCTGCCACAGTTCTCCAACAATAAATGGAAAAAAGCAGAGCATTTCTCACACACCAGGTCTCTGTAGCTCCTGCCCCAGCTTAACTCAAGCTGACTTTCTTTTCTACTGCTGTTTCTGAAATAAGCTTGTCAGTTTTTCCTCCTTTTTTCTCCCTTTCCACCTCTCCTCAAAGGCCTGTTCAGATGCTGCTGCAAGTTCCAGGCTAATAATTTTTCCTGTTTTTTTTTTTTTTTTTTTTTTTTGTTCCAGTAACCAGAACCAGATATTTTCAAGTCTCTGAGCATCTAATATGTATCTCATTGCACTCCCTCTTCCACCCACCTTACTGAACAGCTATTGATTATAAACTATGGAGGAGCTGAGATCTGCAGCCTGCCTTCCCTCTACCTTCTTGATTCTCTGCCAGTGGCCGGCTGGAAAACAAAGGGAAATGTTGGAGTTGTTAAAATTTAGAACTCCTAAGAGTAGAGACTCAAATCTTTGAGGTGGGGACAACAGCAGGTGCTCTAAAATCATGGGATGACATTTGCTATAGAATTATAGGAAAAACTTAACATTGGAATCAACTGTTACTCTTGAATGAACTTCTGCTGCCTAAGTGAAGGAGCACTGCTAGGATGATGGTGTTGGGAGCAAGAAGAAAATTGAAGGAGCGCTCCTCCATACTTTCTCCAATCTTCCCTACATGAGTATCATGGGCTCAGAGTAGAGGTCAGGATGAGATGAATAGCTCATCGTCCCTTAGGAGAAACCAAAAGGCGGAGTGGTAACATTAACTTGCCATGGAACAAGGATCAGTAATGACCTCCTCTTCTCGGGACCCTATATGTGTTTTTCCTATCAAAAGTCTTTTTCCAATTAGGAAAAAAAAATGTTCTTATGATGGCCTAGAGTTATTTGTGGGCAAGTTAGTCTCCCATGACACAAGTATCTGAACATGATCATTCACTGGATGTCTTAATGAACTCAGGGGCACTCAACTAGCTTTCTGTTTTTGAGAAAATTAATGTCAAATTGGAAAGGCATCAAGAAAATGCTGTTATACAGTGCTCCAGTCTGTGCTCCGAGATATTCCATGGTTCAGTCAGGGAGTGGCCTGGGTGATACTCACAGGCAACTTTTCAAAGGGTGCTGCTCTTATTGAGCATGATCAACACCTTGGGAACTAACTGTAGACCCACAGTGATCTCATGAGCTAAAGAATTAATAGATGAAGTTGACATAGGATATTGCTACATAATACACCTGAAGAAGGAGCCTTTGCACAAGTTCAAACAGGCAAAGCCTTGACAAAATATGGGTTTGGTGAGAAAGTAAAACACAGGGAGTGACAAGCTTGTTTCAAGTCTGTCTCCCTATCACCCGTGTAAAGACAAGCATCACATTCATGTTGTGAAGAGCAAACTTAAACCATGAGGTCACCTAGCCATTATCACGGGGAAAATCAGACCATTATTATCATATACTTACCAAATTAATGAGGGTTGTAGAGAATACAAAAAAAAAAAAAAACAGATTCAGAGAACAGCTACAAAGACTCTGTAATTGAATATTACACCTGAAGAAAATTTCAAAAAGAACAAGTCTTATTGTTTTACCAAAAAGTTAAAAAATAAAAAGTAAAATTTAGGAGAGATTTAATAGTCATTCAACATTCAATAGGAAACGTGTTGTCAAGGAATGCAATATGTAGTTCTTTTGCTCTATGGCTGACAAAAATCAAAGAAAATTGGTTTAAATTATAACAGCCTGAGAGATATTTATAATTACTTCTCTACTCAGTCAAATTTGAAAAATATTCACTTTCTATTCACAAAGAGCAATTATTTCTGCGTAATAAATGTGTTAAACGAATGCCCTGGTCATATTATTCATCTTTTTTTAAAGTCCAAGTCCTGTCATATTAATATTTAACACAATACCACATGTAATTAAGCACTTAATATGACCTTTGGATGTCAAAATAAACAATAAAGATTTTCCTGTCTGGTAGCTGGTGGATATGGGCCAGATATAGCCAATTTCTTCATTCTCAGAAGCAATTCACTATTTTTTCCTTAAGAAACTTTTAGCTTCCTTGGATATTGATTTACAGAAAGAAGCTCAATTGAAAATTAGCTCCCCTGTGAATGTGTCTGCCTGTATGATAAAGTACCTTGAACACAACACTCTTGTCGTTTTTTTAAAGTGGTCATAGTCTATTATGCAAATTCATCTTTCAGGATCTAAATTACACCAAAGTCTAACATCCTTGTGTACGATAGACATTAATTGTTATTTATGATGTGTCCATTGTAAGTGTAATGCAACTAATTTACAAAGTGGTATATTTTGCCAAATTAAATGCTTTTTAAGGATGCGTTGGTGTAACAATTTATTTTTTATTTTTTATTTTTTTGTAGGGAGGATACTGGGGATTGAACTCAGGGGCACTCAACCACTGAGTCACATACCTCGCACTATTTTGTATTTTATTTGGAGAGAGGGTCTGAGTTGCTTACTGCCTTGCTTTTGCTGAGGCAGGCTTTGAACTCGCAGTCCTCCTGCCTCAGCCTCCCAAGCTGCTGGGTTGTAAGGATTGTTAATGCATGAGCTATAGCAGGAAGGTTTTCCTGGTGATCTTGAAGAAGGGAATGGATTCTCAAGGTCTACAACAGAGCTTAAGAAAACACAGGCTGTTGATGGGGAGATACAGTGTGGAATGTTTTCAGTTCTGTAATTTTACCCCGCTATTATTACTTAAAATGCATTTAGTGGAGATGACTGGCGATTCAACAGAGTAACAGATTAAGGTAGATGATGGACTAATAGATAGATGAATAGACGGTAGCAGACAGAAAGATTTTAGAGGTCTTCCTTATCCCAATCTTTCATTTTACTGACAAGTAAGAAGGTGAAGTCTAGAGTCATCAGATTGCTATTAAGTCCAAGCTAGTCTTCAGAATATTTCATTCGTATTTGTAATACACAGTGTTGCTTTTGCTGATTTATCATCTTCTGTGGGTAGACACTACCTTCTAATAATGCAAGGAAGCACAGATTCACTACGTTCTTTGTAATTTGCATCTTTTAGCCAAGGTAAAAGAATTTCTTGAGATGATAATACAATTCTAGTCTTAGGGTTTACTACTAAATTTCAATCCACAGAGCACAACACCTTTGAAAATTTATAAGGGAGATTCTAACAGTTTTAACTTACTAACCACCAAATTTCTGCTATAAAATCATCCATGCAAAGGACATGGTTCATTTATCTACAATGGTATCATATTGACCTTAAATTAAATTTTCATACAATTTAACAAGATGCAACAATACAGTGGCTATGATTTATTTGTAATATAAATGACATAATCATAAAAACATCAGGTCATCCAGTGCCAGCATTTTGCATCATATCATTCTTTAATTATTTTTCATTTTGTAAAAAGTGGTCAAAATAATTTTAGATGCATAGAGTATAGCATATCTAATAGTTAAAATCTTCTAAAATATTTCTTGTAACAAACACCAATTTATTAAGTAATAAACCAGGAAGCTCATTAATGCAAAACCATTAATTTTCTCCCTCTAATATTGTTATGAGAGATTCCATTTTAATTTCAAGTGTGAGTGGTTGATGTAAGAGTGCAATTTTTATTTCAGTGGTTAAAGAATGATTACATTTTGTTTCTGTCAAATATTCTCAAGGGTTCATAATTTTTGGACTGTTACTTTGAATTCTATTAATAATAATAATGCCCCAACAAATTACTGACTTTCACAATTCATCTGACGTGTGTGGTTGAGGTGTAAAGATTTGAAAAGGAATAAAGCACAGACTTTGTCCTCAGGTCTAAACAGGGGTAAACACAGACTCAAATAAGCACTAACAGGTCCTACAAACCCAATGATTGAAGTAGGACATTTATTACACAGGATATTTGGGGTCATACAAAGGTATCATTCCATGTGTCCTCTTGTCTTGACCAACTGGCCAGCTAGTCTTCACATTTTGACCCTTTGATTCCTCTAACAAACAATTTTTTTTTTCAACTTCTGCCCAATGTAATGCTGCTACCATATGCACCCATTTATTTATTATCTAGGCAGTACCTCACAGGTATCTGGGACTTTTCAAGTACTCGATGAACTTTGCCTAGTGAATCATCTTAATTAACTTACTTTGACCCAGAAGTAGGCTCTCAACCACTCAGGTCATAAATTTGGTAGAATTCTTGATTAAGAAGTATTTCTTGCAAAACCATGCTCATCAGAATATGAAGTATATCACAGAATGATAGGAAATATTGATGAATATTCCCTTTTTGCATCTTCAGAGTACCTGATGGCCCCTTTCACTCGTATGTAGGGCAAAAAGTAGAGAACAAATATGTTTACATTCTTTAACTTCTGAGTTTGAATGAAACACCATTTCTTGGTAGCCAGAGCCCCAGGCAGTGAACAATGTAAACACTTTACCAAACTATACACCTCCCTTTCCCCCGACTCCCCACTCCATGGTCTATACACACTTGACTGATAAGTTGGACAGTATGAGAGTTGGGGACATAAGGAGAGGGAGAGTGACTCATTATGTCCCCAACTCTCCTTATTGTGAATTTCCTCCTTGGGAAACTCTACACAGAGTCAGATGGGATGCATTTCCTCCCAAGCAGGGGGTAGTTTTAAACATGTGGCTGCTTCTTTCCTGGTGTTTGCTCTTGAGCAGACGTCCTGATCCAGCCAGACAGTCTGGCAATACTGAAGAACACCAGAAAGAAGGTTGAGAGACAGAGACAGTTGGAAAGAGGCAAAAACTATCCCACATGTGCAAGGTAAGAATACTCAAGTTGGCTATTGCCATAGATAAAGTAGGGGACAGGTGCTGGCTGAGACCATAAATTTGTTGCCAACAGGAAAATATGCACAGTAAAGCTACGGATGAATAGAAAGCTTACTAGTTGGCAGGTGGGGAGAGATGTGGAGGAGGAAAAGCCTTGGTCATATCTTCTTAAGATTATCATCTCCAATTAGTTACTGAAGAGGCCAAGATGAAAGTCCTGAGTATCAAAAGTACCTCACAAGACAGCCACAGTGGTCTCCATCCATACTAAAAGGCTCCATCCACTAAAGCCCTAGCAATTGGGCATTGCCAGAGCCCTAAGACAGTGCTGGGCTTTGGCCTTGCTCCTCTTCTGAAAGTTCCTTCTTAGAGCAGTTCCTGGTGAGCTCATGTGTGAAGTTATGAAAGTACACCCTGCAACTCAGAGGAAGCAGCTTTACAATGAAAAGTGCTACAATCCTAATGCCTAGTGGTGAGTGGAATATGTCTGAATATACTAAGTTTACTGAAATGGCAGAGAGAGAGAGAGAGAGAGAGAGATTAGCTTGTCCAAGCAGATGGGAGTGGGGTTCTTAGGAGTCAAGAAAGCATGTCAGGTGCAAAATAAAGCAAAATCCTTGTTTGCAAACATGTGATTTGTGAAAGAAAAATTTATACTTGTTACATGCTGGAGGAATATTCATTGCCTCTCTTTTGAAGTAGATGGAAATTAACTATTTGGAAAACATAAAGTGAACAGAGTGACAGTTCCTCAATTCTAAGGGAGGAATACCCAAGATAAAAATTAAGACTAAGGGGCTGGGGATGTGGCTCAAGCGGTAGCGCGCTCGCCTGGCATGCGTGCGGCCCGGGTTCGATCCTCAGCACCACATACAAACAAAAATGTTGTGCCCGCCGAAAAAAAAACTAAAAAATAAATATAAAAAAAAAATCTCTCTCTCTCTCTCTCTCTCTCTCTCTCTCTCTCTTTAAAAAAAAATTAAGACTAACTAGAGAGGAACATGCAGCAATATAAAAGCATAAAATACTATTTTCTATTGTAGGCTTCCACACTAAATTCTCTCTCCAGCTCACTGAACTCTCTGAAATGAATGCCAAAGGCTGATTCTCCCGCCCTTCCAGATGCCCCTCTCCTCTGCAACCTATGCACAACAAGCATTGTGAATAGCCACTGTCGAAAGAGAAACAAAAATGGAGATTCACCACCCAGGATCTGAAGAATATCTCCATGGCCAGTGTTTCTTCTAGGAGTTATTTGAGTCATAGTGACAGGCCAGGGAAGACCAAGAAGGAAGTCCATAAAAGATGGTAGAGAGGTATCTTTATGATTCAGGTAATGGGAATTCTTGCAAGCTATCTTCATGTTGCCCCAAAAGCCAGCAGATGGGGAGGCATCTTTACTTTTCTTCATCTCTCTAGGGGACATTGGTTCTCAAAATGTGATCTCTAGACCAACCGCCTCAGCATTGTGTGGAATCTTGTTAGAAATGGACCTTGTTGGGCCCAATTCCAGTTCTTTGAATACAGAACTCTGGATTGAAGCCTAATAATCTGGCTGTAATAACAAATCCTGCAGTTGATTCTGATAACCCCATAAGTCTGAGAATCACTATTCTATGATATGGAGGGTATTAGTGATGAAACATGTCTTAAATACTTCACTCTCATCTTTAGCATTTTCTTCTAAACTCCTCTAACTCTTTTCTGCAAAGTTTTGGTGCTTTCGTGAGGTCACCAGGAAGTGCCATGGTTTTATCTGACATTGTTCAAACAAGAATATGGACTTATGCGACTGGGGGTGTGGGTCAGTAGTAAATCCCGTGCTTCACATGCTTAGAGCCTGGGTTCAATCCCCAGCACCAAAACAAAACAAAACAAAACAAAATCCAGGACTCATTCTTCAGTTTCAAATGTTCCTAAACAGTTTGTGGATCGAAACACCAAGAGATTGCAGTTACCTAGTCATGATACCAGGGAGGATAAGAAGCAGGAGTCATGAAAACCACACCACACATGGTACCTGGCCTAAAGATAGCGTATTGAGATGTTCAAGGACAACAGATATAAAATGAGGAAAATATATTAGAAATGATAAAATATGACAAACTGTAAGAACAATGGATTAATTTAAAATTATAATTAATATAATCAAGATAGCCTTGAGAAAGCAAAGAAGATGCTCATGGGACAAGATGGGACTTATAGGAAGAAACGAGGACATGAATTAACTCTAAAGCAATATCCAAAATGTTTGGTTGCTGGTTCCCATGATTATGGATCCTGAAGCCTGTGATAGGTAAGGCTATGACTGGGAAGTTTAGGGTTCAATTACAGGAATTAGGATTTATTCAGTGTACAATTAGGGAAGGAACAAAACAGATTTTGGAATGCTGGGAATGGAATGTCATTAAGAAAGGAAAGAAGAAAGTCACTCAGAGGCACACAACAATATTACTGCCTCACAATTCTGCCCTTCTCTGGGTCCAGTCAGCCTCACCTAGACCCAGATGAACGGGAGCCACGGTTAACCTGCTTTTATCCTCCTTGTGCGAAGACTGACGTCTTTCAACTGGGACTTTGGACATAATCATATATACTGGGAGTGAGGGCAGCAGTGTTTTAGAATATGGGTCTTTTGAAATTGGAAATGGGGGTCAAGAAAGTGTCACCTCAGAACAAGTTTGAATCTCTGACCCAAGAACCAAAGCTATCTTTCCTAAGTATATGACTTCAGCTTAGGCGATCAGTATCTGTCCCTTTATCCTTTCATGGGTCACATCATACAGGGCATGCAGGGACTAATTTTCTACTTGGTCACTCGTAGAAGGTTTTTGAGGCAGGTTTATCACAAGTTCAGATCTCCTGGTTGTTAGCTTCTGAGGAAGCCTAACATTTTTTTTTTTTTTAACTTGAAGGTCATTAGCTCCATGATAAATCCAACCTTTTATACTCCAGCTAACTACACATATTAAAATATACACAATATTTCTTTCAGGATAACTTAAGAATAAATGCTGCGAATTTTTATTAAATGATTTCTTGAAATGTTTTAATTATGTAAGATGATATAAATTATTTTAGTTGAATAAATAAGATCAATTAAACCTGTGGTTGACTTAAAATAGGAATTATATTTGATATGCTTTGTGTTTCCCTGAGAATGAATCTGATGGTATCCTAGGGTCAATTAAGTATAACTACACTGGCAAGGCAAAATTGGGCCCATATAGAATATATTAGAAGATTAAGCACATTATTCCAAATGAAAGCTCTCGATAACTAGCTATTTAGAAGCAACATTTTACTGTTGAAAAAATAAATAGTTGTGATTCTTAATCGGTTGTTCATGATTATCCAATTTATCTTTCAGGTCAAGTCAGCATCTCTAGTCCAGTGTTCTATGTCATAGTCAGTGAACTCTCAAGCAAGAATTCCCATTACCTAAATCATAGAGATACCTCTCTACCATCTTTTATGGACTTCCTTCTTGGTCTTCCCTGGCCTGTCACTATGACTCAAATCACTCCTAGAAGAAACAGTGGCCATGCAGATATCCTTCAGATCCTGGGTGGTGAATCTCCATTTTTGTTTCTCTTTCCACAGTGGCTATTCACAATGCTTGTTGTGCATAGGTTGCAGAGGAGAGGGGCATCTGGAAGGGCGGGAGAATCAGCCTTTGGCATTCAATTCAGAGAGTTCAGTGAGCTGGAGAGAGAATCTTTAGTGTGGAAGCCTACAATAGAAAATAGTATTTTATGCTTTTATATTGCTGCATGTTCCTCTCTAGTTAGTCTTAATTTTTATCTTGGTTGGATTGATGGATGCCAGATAGTCCCTCTTTGCTTTCAGGAATGGCTTGGCCTTGGTGGAGTATCTCCCGTGGAAACCTGTATCCCCATTTCAGTTTTCCCCATTCTCCTTCCATTTTTAGCTTGTAAAAATATCCTCAGGTGAATTTTTATTTCATCCAATTTCAGTAGAAGTCCCCCTTTTCTTGAAAGAGATCAAGCCGATATAAAAATCTGCTAAGTGAAAGCCATTTTATTCCCAGCAGGAAGCTGACTTCAGAGAAGCTGCTCACCTCCCTGGAATTCTGGCAAGGAGGTGGAGCAGGACAGGGGAAAGAATAGAGTTCTCATCTACTACCCCTGACCTGAGCACATTACTTCACCCTTCTAAGACTATATTTCTTTATTTGTTTAATCAAGTTTCCGAGTTCATGAACCATAGGTCAAATAAAGCTCTCTATACTCTTGATAGAGCATTGAGCAAATCATTCAGAAACACTGGATTTTGAGGTAGCACTGTACTTGTGAATACTTTGAATTGTCCCTCATGAAGTGATATGTTTTGTATGAAAGTTGTGTTTGGATAATTGTTAGACAGATTTGTGCCACCATTCCAATTTATAGAAACATGATTGGGAGATGTCTTCCTAGTTCCTCTTATATCTGTGTGGACTACTTAAAGAGCTTATCAATAAAATGAAAGTAATTACACGGTTACAATCAATGACGGTAAGTAATGTGCATTTCTCCCTGGCCTTGGTGTTAAGTTCTCTTTCAACTGTCTTTCCCGTCTATCAGCTAGGTATTAATGTTCAGATGACCATAAGCATGTGGACGATGGTAGAAGTGAAGGATAAGAGACTCTGAGTTTCCATTGCAAAAAAAAAAAAAAAAAGAAAATTAGCATGATTAACATTATCTCCATTAAAAATACAGTGTTTGAAATCTAGTAGTTGTGCAGTTAATTCAGAATGAGTTTATGTAAGCATGTATGTAATGCAAATGTGCAAGGCCTTGTGCCATATGCTATAGATGAAACAGGAAGCAAATCTCATAGTAAACAAAAAGTTTTTTGTAAATGTTAAAATAAGGATAATATTAGGATCCATATTAACACATGGTAGGAACACTGAACACAGACTGAGGGAAAGGATCTAAGAATAAGTAACTGACCTCCAAAACTGATATGCAGAGGTGGAGAAGTTAGCTTAGTGAAGAGAATTTGCATGAAGGAAGGTTAGGAGGGCTCATTGCTCCAAGGAACTTGCCATGTAAGTTCACCTGCCATGGGACCTGTCCTAGTCCATAACTAGGATCCAAAGCCAAACTGAACACCCTGGATGGATAGAAACAGCAGAGGCAAGCAGTCACTGCATCCAGATCCCCATGAACAAGGGCTGTCATAGAGGGACAGTGTGTAGGGAAAGTTCCACCAAAGGGCACTAACAAATCCTGTGACCATGGTATGGGTCACAGTCAATACAAAGGTGTCCTTGTCCACACAAAGAGATCTGGATCAAAGAGGTGGAAACTGGGAAAGGCAAGAACTACATGGGCAGGATCCTAGAGACTGTTTTCCCGGCAGCAGGACCACAGCTACTTCTTGAGTCTTTTGAACAGGAATTTAATATGAGGCAGAGACTTGAGACAGTAAATCAGAAAAGGAGCAACCAAAGTGGAAACCTAAGACTAGTAACTACGATACATGGGGATGACTCCAACTGCAACTGGGGAGAAAAGAGCAAGCCACTAAGTCACAGAACAACACGAGAATGGTACTATGGGCTAGATGTGGAGTCAAGTGACCTACCACTGTCAAATGCCATCTGATGAGGCATGGCAGGGATTGAGATGTTGAAATGATGCCCCTCTCTGGAAGGTTCAGAGTCTTCCTGAAGGGACAGGAAGTAGAGGCACAGGGAATGGGAGATACTAGAAATGATGGAACCAGGAGTCAGCTTCCGTACTGAGGTTGGTGGAGAGCTTTGTCTCTAATTCATTTCTGCATGGGATTGGGTAAGACCTTTGGAGAGGCTGTTACCTCTTTGGAGAGCAAGACTGATTTTTTTTTTCCATTTTTGTATTTCTAGCAATTTACGTGGTTCTGGCCATAAAGAAAATGCTTAATAATGTAAATACAACACATGAATATGAAATTAGCAATGAGAGTACTCAACAATAGTCTGTTTTACTTAAGTTCAGTGTTTTTGAAAATGTGACCCTTGTACAAGCAACATCATCATCATCACCATCATCATCACCTGAGAACTTATTATATACTAATTCTGGGTCCTCTTTCAGGTCCATGGAACATGGACCAGGAACAAACCATACTGTGTTGTAACAAGCCTTCCAGATGATTCTGAGGTACCACTACAATTTTAAAACCAGTGTATTTGTTCATGAAATGCTTTTCTAAGACTGTCTAAATTTAAAAACTTCACAAATCAGCTCAGATTCTGAGTTTTTTCTTTTAAAGTAAAAGCCTATTGAATTTGATAAGGAATTTCCTTAGATACTTTATAACTATTGTTATTTGGTGGGCAGTACGTAAAGATTCCATGCGTTCATGAATACTGTTATTTTGAATTCTCCTTCCAAGAGTCCTGGATTTTATAACTTTCCCAGAGATATCCTGCCATTGTTTCACATACAGGATTTCCATTGGTGTTGGGTGAAGTTCAGGGAGCAGGTCAATTGCAGGATGCAGTGTCGGATTGCAAAGGTGAAGGCCACTGCTACATTCTTTCTTGCTTCCTGCTTCAAGCATATGGCTGCATGTGACCTGCACCTGGAGGCTTGTGAGGCCACTCATACATCAATCATAAAATTGATGTTTGAGTCACTTTTCACCATTGTTTAAAGAGATTGTTGCCATCAAGGAAGATTACTGTACCTTTTTATTTTCAATTTTATCTAATAGACTCAGTTAAATTACCAAGTAGTCTATTTATCTAATAGACTAATTTTTAAGATTAGCTAAGACAATCTTATTTGAGACTTAAGATTTCAATTTAATGGGAACCAAAAGTCATTCTGAGCTGACTTTATGACAGGTAATCAATACCTTTAATGGGATGCTTCATGATGTCATCATTTCCTTGAAATAAATGTCCTAGAGTAATATGGTAGTGTCTAATGTGACCAAAGCATTCTTAAAATACAGTGGTTTAGAAGGCGTGAATGTTATTGTTTTGCTTTTATTATACACGTTAAATTCTTCCAGTGCTGGAAATTTTGGCTAAACAACTGAGGAAATTTTTACTGTTACTTCAGAATCCCCACATTGTTTGGGACATGACTGATGGTTTCAGTACCCAACAACCCTGAGTAAATAGTACAATCAGTTCTACTCCTGAAATAAGTCACAGGTATAACTAACTACAGAAATTAAGTTTTCCTGATGGGACCAGGATAGTCTCTCAGATTTTACTGTGCATGCAAATCACCTGAGGATCTCGTTAAAATGCAGAGTCTGATTTAGTAGGTCTGCATTTCTAACAAGCTCCAAGGAAATGCAGATGCTACTAATCCACAAACCACACTTCAGGGCAGCAAGTCAGTGGAAGGAATCCTACTGGGAAAGAAAGACCAAATGCAAAATAATTTATCAGCAACTCTATGGTCCTAGTCTTCTTTATTTGAAAATAATTTTCTTTTAAAAAAATTTGCTCAGAATTGATTTTAGTCTTAAAAAGGTTGTAATTTCTATATTTATCATTGTGCTTCAGTTTGTGTTTAAACTATCTAATTTATGTGAATATTTGGAGTAGTGTTATTACAGCACCATACCATATTTCACTGTATGATTGTTGCAGGTTATTTGCCAATTTTTTTTTTTTTTTTGGCAAAAAAATTGGGCACAAATATTTTGTGAAGCTTTTTTTTTAAGTAGCACTGTTAAAAATCATTTATTAATAACCTGTCTTTGATGCAAGATTAGAATGCATGGAATACTCGTGAATCCATACTGTGGCAATAATTATGTCATGCAATATGGTATTCTCGGGTTTCTGTTCTGTATAGAGTAAAGGGCTCACATTACTGCTTCCTTGCTAACGTGGAAACAGAGGCAAACATGGGATGAGTAGAGCTAACAGGTTTGTTTTCAAGCTTTGAGGAGTAAATTGCACACATATTTTGGGTTCTAGATTATCTACTATCCCCATAAAAAGTGACAAAACAGTCATTTTTTTCCAAAAGGGCAGGCCTTTTCCTTTTATAAACATTGAATGCTTTTGTCCAACAATACAAACTTTGATGATGATCATGCGGCTATGCTTATAGAGAAAATCATTTCCGACCTAGGTTTTTTAAAAAGTATTTTTAGTTATAGTTGGACACGATGCATTTATTTATTTATTTATTTATTTATTTATTTATTTTAATGTGGTGCTGAGGATTGACCCCTGTGCCTCACATGTACTAGGCAGGCACTCTGCCACTGAGCCACAACCGGCCCTCCAGCCTATGTTTTATTCTTTTTTTTTTTCTTTTTGGTCTTCCAGTTATTTTTCATTTCTCCAAGGTGACAATACAACAATGCAAGCTTTTTTTTTTTTTTTTAACCTTTATACAGACCTCTCCCTCTTCAACCTGCTCCACCCTTGAGTTCATGGTGATCCTGGCTGAACAGGGAGCAAGTCTGAGTGGACTTCTTCTTTCTTCATAATGGCTGTTAATTTTAACTTGAAAACTCCACCTGGCCCAACCACTGCCTGTTTGCCAAGCAGAGACAGCTGCTCCCAGGATCTGCCATAGCTACCATATAGCCCGCTGGGAAATGTGCCCACAAGCAGGAGTTTGGCGTGGGGTCAGATTGGACCTCCGGCCTTGCTGAAAGCTCATCTTCGCTGTGGTTTTTCTGGCACCATGCATGGTTTCTCCATCAGTTTAAAGAGAATGCTGTTTGTTCCCTTGCTCCACCTCCTCATGCACAGGAACACAAATGCAGGCACATTCACGCTTTCGTTCACTTTCCCCATATTCTCCTTGGAATAAAAGGGAAAGTCTCATAAGGAAATTGGCTGTGTGCCACATTGCCATAGGCTGTGCTGTAGGTGCACTGGAGAAAGCTCGTGAAGGAACATATGGGCCTCATGAAAGAAACACCTGCTTGTTCAAACTGAAAAGTAAAAAATAAAAGTTGCCCCATTGCTAATTTGGAACCCCTAGAAGGAAAGCTGACTGTGATTAAATGAAAGAGACTGCTGGAGGCTCTTTTCTGCACATATCCTCCCAGCTGAGACATCTCCATCCCTTTGAGTTTGAAACAGATACCATTAAGGGCATGCTCTGAATTTAGATTCTGGGAGCAGATTTAAGAAGTCCTCATACTAGCAAGTTCTAAAATTAGATCTACACCCCCCCACCCACCCACACACACACATACACAAGGATCTTTTTTTTTTTTTTTTTTTTTAATGTAAAAGCTAAGATTTAGATTTGGCACCAAACAACCAATGTAGTCAAGATTTTCAATAAGATCTTTGCACCTGCATCAAATTTGGCGATATTTTGAAGTCAGGTCATTGTTTTCAAAAGTATGACTCCAACACCCAGAAATGATTTGGCAGTAGGAAAATACAATCTTTAAAAAAATGTACTCTTGCAATTGAAAACAATCAAAAATAAAACATACAATGAGACTATAAGTTTCATTCAATTGCAGTTAGAATCTAAGGTCATAAGGTAGTCTACTAATTCATTTTTATCTTTCTATTCCACTGTAACAAATATAAGGTATGTTCTTTCACTTACACTTGACAAAAGTAGAATATCCAGGAAAGTTCATGGTCACATGATTGGTCAATTAGTGTTCTTAGAGGCTAATGAAACTCATTATGAGTCTACCAAATGTGTGTGTGTGTGTGTGTGTGTGTGTGTGTGTACACGTACGTGTGTATACATACACACAGTGCAATTCAGTTGTAAATAAAATTATGTATTCACAAAGATGTATTATTTTTCCACATAGTAAAATATGTGAAATGATATAAAAAATTTCTGAGGAGTAGGATTAAAGATGTACTATTTTCTTCTTCTTGCGCAGCTGCACTTTCTGATTTTCCTGGATTTAGAATCTGTTACATATGTAATAAAACCAGCAATAAAGAGAGGAAAGAAATGGTGTGCAGTGTGCAGAACATTTTTCAGGCTAATTCAGACCTGTCGTCAGGTCACCCTGAGATGCTGGGATCAGGCGTTGTGAAGAATCTGCCTTACCTAGAGGTACTTCCTCATTATTACAAGGGGTCCTCTTCATCAAGAGCAGGAATCCTCAAACATCTGCCTGTGGGCCCAATCTGACTTGTAGTTTGATTTTGTAAATAATCTTTTACTGGAACGCAGCTACATTCATTTATTTATGTGTTGTCTGTGATACTTTGCACTTAATAGCAGTTGAGTAGTTGCCAGAGAGACCACGGGGTCCGTGAAATCTAAAATATTTACTATCTGGCCCTTTATAGAAAATGTTTGCAGACTCCTGGCCTTTCAGGGCAATGACTTCCAGATTGCCTTATATTTGACACAAAGCTTTCACCCCCACTTTGAGGTTCAGAAGCTGTGGTTTTTGATGTTGTCAAAGTCTGAAAAACATCATTAAGCCCTTTAACCTCTTAATTTTTAGTACCATGGTTTCAAGTAAATTCAATTCGTGTGTGTCTGATTCAATCAAATGTAATTCAACAAAATGTGCTTTTGGAAAATTTGTTTAGTGTTCAGAAAAAGCACCCAAACCATTTCCAGATCCTGGAAGTTGTGCTTCTAATAGAGAGAAAGGACTTTGGACCCCCAAACAATGAGCTGGAAGTAAATTCAGGATTAACATGCTCAAATGTGTATGAGCACTTTTGCTCTTTTTAGAGATGACAGGTTGATTAAGAATTGAACCTGATAAGCTAGTTAGTTTAGGATCCTACTTTAAAATTCAAGTGTCACATGTTTTTGTCTTTAACACCAGATGTGCCCCTTTATGAAACTCCTCCCATACAGCTTTTAAAACTTGCATGGACATTAATAAAATATTAAAAGTCAAGGTATTCACTTAAAATATACCTGTATTCTCAAGAAGAAACATCAGTCCTTCAAATTCAAAGCAGACAACCAGAGGCATGTAAGTGGTGACTACCTGACAAACTAAGACCCTGAGTATTCCAACCAAGATGAACAAACATGCATTGTCTAACTAATTATGCTGAATTTCCCAGATATTCAATCATGAGACTATCTCAGAATCCAAAAGCTTCCAACCTAATTTATTTGGGGTCCTAGAGATCACCTTCTGTTATGATAACTTTGATACAATCCTCAAAGACCAGGATCTCTTACTCTCCATGTTCCATGACATGGCTTTCCTGGTGTCATAAGTATGTTCTTGTTAAATATGGGAGGTGTTTTCAAGTCTTCTGAGGGAAAGGATTAGTATCTGTGCGTAGTCTTCAGTTTTTTTGTAAGAATCTTGCTGTTATCATTATATGTCTTAAAACCTTGGCCTTCAGCCAATCTGCTACAAAAATAAGAAAATTGTGGCAGAAATTATAAGAAATTTTCTAAAGAAATATAAAGGTAGAATTACCAGTGGAGTTCTTATGGTTTAGAATACTAGAAGCTCATATGAAATCATTATTAATAATAACAGGTAAGCATGGAACTAGATAGTTTACATAAATTATTTCATATATTTCACCCAAAATTTTTAAGAAGAAATTTCTCTTACTATGTATCTTCTATAAGACTCAGGAATAGTAGCAGTCTTTCTGAAGATCATAGTTCTAGTAAAGATAAAGCAAGGTTTCAAAGCCAGGGATATATCATTACATTGCCTTTGTCTTATAATCTCCCCACTATCCACCTGGCAAATTTCTTATGTATACCCCTAAAATCAACTCCATGTTTAATTTTGTTACACGAGAAATGCCTGTTAGTTTTAGAAAAATCTTAAAATAAAATTGCTTGGGAGTAGAGATAACTGGGTGGGTCTGAGAAGAGTTAATAAAATCTATGTATTTTTATTTTATTTTAATGATATTGAAAGTTAATGTTAAGAGGCAGAGAGAAGGCATGCTTTAGAAAGACTTCACCTTGACATTTTTGGCCTTGGAAAACAATCATTTGCAATATAATAAGCATTTTTTTTTCTTCTTGGGTGGATACTAACTTTTATTTTTCTTTTGGAAAAACTATTTAAAGAGACATTTAGTGGAATGTGCCCTTAGACAAGCCCCCTGTGTTCCTGGGGATGCCGTGTATTTTGTGAGTTTACCCCAGAAGATACTTTTAGTTAGTCTGAGAGAGTAAGCATTCCTCTCAGTAAAGTAAATGTGTGCCCCTAGGAGTTAGAGGAGGTCTTCCATTCTTAATCTGAATGTGTTCCATCTACATCCAAATGGTCCATGCTTGGTTGCTAGCTATATGTGCAATGAAGTATTTGATGAGAAGAGCTTGGGAGGAATAACCTATTCACACCTTAACTTCTTTTCTTGTTTACTAGAGAAAAGAGAGTGACAGGAAATCTACCAACTCTGAGGCTGCACAATTTGAGCCAGAGAGATGGAATCAACCAGATCAGAGGGTCATGTATGGTCTATTGAGGCTGTTTTGTCAAGGTCATGGAGCCACATCAAGCATATGCCTATAGGAAGTAGGATTTTTACTTGTATGGATTTCCCCCATTGGAAGTTGTTCTTGAAAAGGCTTAATAATGAGGTGGGACTGAATTTGAGCAAATTATATTCCATGCCTTTTAAATTATGTCAAAATGAATCCTAATGTTATATATAACTAAAATGAAACAATAAAAATACTTTAAAAAATAATGGATGGGCTGGAGTTGTGGCTCAGTGGTAGAACGCTTGTCTCCAATGCTTCAGGCACTGGGTTGGATCCTCAGCACCACTTAATAAATAAAATAAAGGTATTGTGCCCATCTACAGCTTTAAAAAAAGAAAAAAAAAAGTCTTTAAAAAATAAGAATGGAGTCGCGGGGCTGGGGTTGTGGCTCAGTGGTAGAGCACTTGCCTTGCAAGTTTGAGGCACTGGGATGGATCCCTAGCACCACATAAAATTAAATAAATAAAATAAAGGTATTGTGTCCAACTACAGCTTAAAAAAATATTTTAAAAAAATAATGGGGTGGACTTGACTTTGGAAAGAAAGACGTATTTATTTCCCCTGTCTCTGAGTGGGCATTGAATGATTCTGGAGAGTAAGATAATGCACTGTTTGCCGTGATCATGGCAGTAGGAGTGAGCTGCTTCTGCTGCATGGATACACATTCCAGAAGCTAGTGAAGAGCTAGCTGAATAAGGAACTGTGTTATTGGTTTTGAACTCCAAGACTAGCTGTAGCTACTAGGTGTTTAACTGACTGTGTTTAACTGATTTTCTTTATATTCCAGCCTTCAGTAAAGTCTGCTGCCCTGTGGGGAAATGCAGAGAGACCCCCTCAGAATATGATGTGGACTTCCTTCTCCAATTCATATGCACATGTGCTGGGAAGGATGGAGGGCATGTGAGGGATTGGAGGTAGGTGGGAGGCACCAACTGGTGACTTGGCTCCACCACAAAATCAAAAGGACAACTAAGCATGAGGTGGAAGGGGAGTAAAGGAGGAAGAGCCAGAAATCTGATGCCAAACATGCATGAGATGACACCATGGGGCTTCCTAGAAAGAAACTGGCGGTAAGCTGGGGGTGGGGTATAATTTCTAGCAATTAGAACATTGGTGATTATGTTTTTAAAAAGACAGAAGAAAATAAAGAGAAAGAATAAAAACTATTGGTTATCATGGACTATGAGACCTAGGATTTATGTATTACAGAAGGATTGAAAAATTAGCAGAAATAGCCTCATATTTAACAAAGACTTCTGTGGCTGCAGTGGCAAACCAGAATACCTGCTCTTGATGTCTCTCAGGCCCCATAAGCGGCCTGTCCACACAGGGGTCAATGTGTTCAATGTTATGCAAGATAGTAAACATATTTCCAAATAACTCCACTCTCCACTTCTCCAAATGCATGTCACAGTGGCCTGTCCACTGCTACACTGTATTCAATAAAATAATTGGGAGGGTCTCCTTCAAATAAACTGGGGATCGAAATGCAAACTGCCTCCCTGGATTTTATGTCCACTTCTCTAGGACTCCACTTCCATACCAACTCATAAAACATTCAGCAGGCTCAGCAAACAAGCCTAAGAAACTTTCTATCACAGAGTGAGAAATCTGACTTCAGATTCCATGTGATATATATGTTGATATCTTTTATTAATTTTTTCAGTAAATATTTATAAAGCCCTTCTTTGTACTAGGTGCTGTGTTAGGGAGTTAGGAAATCGCAGTTTTTGCCTTCATGTAGCATGTTGGCTATTTCTGAAAGGCTGTAAGAAGTTGTATATACATATGAGTGACTCACACAGGACATGGTAATTTAGGATCACAATATAATAGAGACTACATAAGATTGAAAGAAAATTGATGCTATGAATTTCCTGAGGGAAAGTGTTTTCTATCCAATCACTGAATTTCCTTGTAAGGATTTTGTGCATACAAAAGGGGTTGGGGAAGCAAACATAACAGTGCTCTGTGGATATTTTTAACCTGGGCTAAACTTCACTGAAAACTTTTCTTGTACATCTTTGGGTAAGAAAACATGAAAATTAAAGTAGACATTGTTTTCAAATATGATTTTATAAAATACAAAAATATTGCTAGAGTAAATAATTTTTCTGTTGCCCTTCTTTTTCTGTTGACTTTGTAAAAGGGTTCAGAGTGATGAGTTAAGAATCAGATTATATATTTCAGAGCAATTAATGATCTCAGAGTAATTAAATAGCCTATTAAATAATAGTTCTCAATTATGAACTAATTTACATATACCCTAGCATGCATCTATGTATCTATCTCTCATCTATCATTATGCCCAATGTTCCTGGACTAAAAAAAGTAGTCATCAACTGTAGAGATTTGAAGAATGGATTTATTTGCTCAGAAAAGCTTCTACAGTTCAACCTGGGTTTTTCCCACCAAAGTAAAATGTATATGAAATCCATATTTGTTGCAGAAACAAAGATCACTGGTTTGTCCTAGTAGTTGCACGATTGTTATTTGAACCCCAAAATTCTGTTATAAATTCTGTTTTGAAAAAAAATGCTAGGTGCTATGATACTAGTTGACAGCTTTAACTATTAAAAATGACAAATACATAAAAAACCATGACCCTGAATCTTCAGTTTGGTCTCTGCATTTAATTCCATAAGAAGATGGGTCTGTTTTTTTTCTCTCAGTTTGCCAGTTTGAGCAAATATCAAAGTACTCCATCCTTCCTGTTCAAGTAGCCAGAGAAAAAAAGTGACAGCTAATAATTTTCTAAGATTGTAAATACCTACAAAATAAAATAATAGTTTTAGTAATTTGTTCAGGAATGTCACCTCAGAAAATAAGTAATCCTGTGGTTCTACCTGTTTATCATAACTGTTGCATTTCCAGAGAAAAATAATCTATTTTTTTTTTTTTAAATTCCTCTAGTACCAGTCCTGTGCTAGGTACTAGGCACTCAATGATGGAAAAACTCAAACCCTGCCCCCAGAGAATATAGAATCAGTCTGAGTAGTGTCCCCTCAGTGGTAATAGGAAGTTCCACTTGAAATTCATCTAACATTAAAAAGAAAGTAAACCAAAAATATCAAACTACCAGCCCCTAATGATCATAAATGGATGTCTTTTTGTGTGTGTGGTTGGTGGTGACAGCAGAATAAAGCCACCAGTGTAATCACTGAACCCACCAAATTCCAATTTATTGGCTATGTCTAGATCCTTTCTAAAATTTATTCTGCTCATTCCCATAAAAGTGCTCCCTCCCCCCACTTTCTCTCCCTTCCTGGTATTTAAAGAAATGGAGGCCTGCTGATTAACTCTAAAGATCATCTCTCTTCCTAAAGAGAACTCTACTCCTTCTACGTAGTTCTTTGGGCCATTACTCTGTCCTTTTTGGTTCAAGACCCTCAAACAGTCCGTACTTCACTAGCTTAATTCAATTTTTCAGTCTGATGCCCTTCAGCTCCTGCCTTCCTTAACTCAATCTACTGTAGATTCCTTAAACTCTTGTGAAAGCCCTCTTCATCCTTTCTCGACAAAATATGCATACAGGTGCCCTCTCTCTGTCTCTCCACTCTAGTGAGCCACCTTAACTCTACAATAAATTAGGATACACCAGCATATGGATTTACATGACACATGAGAGGTGGCTAATGATGCACTCAGGCCACACAAGCACTCCTACTCAGCACTGTGTATTCATTTTTTGGGGGGGGAATAATTTTTAAGAAATATTTTAGAGATCAAGGAAAGACTAGAAGGGGAAATAGTTTCTGGCACAAAACACAAGAATGGGAAACTGGAATGGAAGGGATTTAAAATGCATGACTTCATTTTCCATGAGGTTTAGACCTTAGAAACGACATCATCTCTTTATTTTGGAGTCAGAAAAAAAAAAATGACATTTCACCAGGGAAAGAGGCAAAAGGGAAATATTGTTTAGAAGTCTAAAGATTACAGAGATTACAGAAGAGAACTACTGAATAGCACGTGTGTGTGTGTGTGTGTGTGTGTGTGTGTGTGTGAGAGAGAGAGAGAGAGAGAGAGAGAGAGAGAGAAGTGGAGGACAAATAAAGCAGAAAGATAACTGCAGGTTATGACAGAATCGGCTAATAAAATATGCCTGGGAAGAGAAACCTGTGATTTATAAAGAAGCTCGTATTATAATAATTTCTTTTTATATTCTGACCTACCCACCCCTCTCAGAGCACATTCCATCTCTTGTGCAATCAGCGGTGGTTCCATCAAAGTCTGCATTGTATAAATATTAACTCATCTTCAAAGAAGCATGCCAGTACGCACTAAATTCAAATCTATTTTGCTTTTCTAAGCAGGTGATAGATTATAACTATCTGCTTGGTTCCCTGCCCCTGCCTTCATATAACCTTCAGAGTGAGGTCACTAAAACCATCACACTTCAGCCTAGATCAGTTTCACAATCTACACTGGTTTCCTGGGATTTACGAAGAGCCCAAAATTAACAGTTTCCTGTCTCTACTTCTGTTCAGAATTGTACAGGTCTGGCTCTGAACAGAGAAGGTAATGAAAAATTGGGGCACACAGTTTATTTCCGTTTTTTTTTTGTTTTTGTTTTTCATTTAACTAACCACATTCTCTTCCCCAGGCCATCCCACAATTGTAAATCTGTGCATAATCCAGGCTTTTTAATGCAGGTACTTGTTACTTGCCATCTGAAGTCACATGATACCCTCCTGCCAGATCCCCACCCATCAGTAATTGTTGAGTCCTGTCCTTTCTTCTTCCGTGCCTGCTCTGTAAGTTTCTATCATCTGTTGTGTCTCCTACGTTCACGTTGGTCTCTAGGTTCTAGCTTCCCACACAGGCCTTTCATATCACTGATTGAGCAACATAAACATTCCTCCAAGAATCATCTAATCACCAAGCTGAGCTTTGCATTATCTGCAGAGAGCTCATGCATAGATCTTCTCATGATTCGACATAGACATGGAAGGGCACTTAGGGATTTTATATTCCAACTCTGGGAGCAATAAAGATAAACAATGTAAGATCATATAACTATTTTATACTTGTACACAGGAATACTCAGGGAATACATAGGTGTTAACGGGATTTCTGATTCTATATATTTGTCAAGCTGAGTAGCTCCCGCTCTGGACAATAGCATTGCAGTTGAAATGCACAGTTTGCATTAGGCAATATTAAGCGCTGTAGATCAATTAACCAGATTGAGATTTACTGAATTCCTATCATGTCCTCTAGACGACAATAATCCAAAAGACACAGATAAAATGCCCAAACACTATTACAGAGAGAAGGTGCTAAGAACCTGAGAACAATATGTGCTAAATGTTCAGAATCACACCATCGGAATTATGGGAGTCATCCCATAGGAGACATCAAGCTGGGCTTCCATGGCTGCAAAAAGGTTTGGATAGTAGAAGGGAGAAAAAAAAAGTCAGAAGCAGAAATGGAGACAGTGGAATCCTTTAGGGTGGGCTGAGCTCAGCCTGAGACTGGTTGATTAGGTTAGGGCCCTGTTGGGGATAAAGAAGATGCCAATGATACTTGGCATATCACAGTTCCTCTTGCACAGGGATCTTGGGGGAAAGACTGCTGGGTTAGAAAGTAGAAAAGAAATCAATTAGTGTTTTTCCAGCTTCATATAGACTCTAACGTTGAAATGGCATTGCATTTCATCCCTATTGACTTCATGGGTTGTTTTTTTTTTTTTTTTTCTATTCTATGGTAGACATAAGACCAACAGCTCTGCCTGCACTGAGAATGGTGTGCAAACTGTACAAAGCCTTGCCTTAGTGCACTGCAACTTGTCATTTTAATATGCATTGATCAGAGTCTATATTTCATCAATTTCATAATATATAACTCCATTGTAGAATCTCCAAACACCAAGTCCAGTTTTGTTAGGGAAATAACAATCGAGTGCCCATATGCCATCCTGTTTAGGGTAAGTGATATATTAATCCATTCAGATTCATCAAGGTTTTGAGTTAATTCTACTGCCATGATCTTAGTCTCCAATAAGCCTGAGATAGCTTTGGACCCCAGATTACTCATGGTGTCAGGAAAAGTCTTAGGCCCATTGTCTATGTAGTTCCTGTGGTTGAATCTGGACCTTAGATTTAGATTGAACTTCAGTGTTCTTGAATCTTGGGCTTCATACCTAGGACTACAGCTTCCACCTCACCCTTGTCAATTCTTTGTTCCTAGAGACAGGGAAGTCTTCTATGACTAAGGTCCTTCTATTAGACAAAGGTCCTCAAACACTTTTGCCTAGAGACTGGTGGGGCCTTTTCTTCTTACCATAAATCTAACTGCTAATTAACCTCTGCAAGTCCTCTCAAAGTTATTTCTGTGAACTCAAGGAGAGTCACCTAGGCTTCTGCTTTCCTCTAGCCAGAAGGGAAGGTTTCAAATAAAGGCAAGAAATACCTTGTAAACATAGGTTATGACCCCAGGACCAATCTTCATTCTGTTATAAATGTAAGGACCCAGCCATACCTGGAATTTGTTTCTTAGCGTTGGTGAGATCCTATGTCCATGGTTTCTTCAACTTGCAATGACTACATAATTCTACACATTGTCAGAAATTCTGAGGTGCTGCGAGAAATTAAACCTGTGGCCGGAAGTGGATTGGCAAGGCAAACTTTACTTTTGCCAGAGGGGTGTGCTACTGAACCTGGCTAGCAAACCACCTGGTCGGGGAGTCTGCCTGCTTTTATCCCTAATGCAGCACCCCCCACTTGCCCTGATAGGAGGAGCTCAGGATTACAATCTATGCAATTAGTTAATTTTAAAATTGGGATAGGCAAAAGGAAGGGCTATAATTAAAATAGCAATAATTGAATCTTGCATCCCAATTAAGACTAAATACTATATTCTGAAGATGGACCACCAAACTTTCTATTTCTCCCATCATTTCCCTGTGACTTTGCTGAAAAGAATCTTGTTTTCAGTGCAGTGCTGTATCCCATTGAAATAAAAAAAAAAAAAATTAAAGAAGAATCTTTAGGACTTGTGCATAGAAACATTCAAATAATCTCAGGTACTTACAGCCCATGGGGAGAGTTTCGGTTCTATAATGCATTCAGATGCCATGTTAGATACACATTAAAAATTCTAGCATTTCTGTATCACAGATAGATTTCACACACAAAAAGCCAAAAGATTCAAATCAGATCCTAGCATCAGGGCTCTGCAGTGAACAGCGCCTGAAATTGAATTACTTTACCTTGACCTAAAGCTCAAGCTGTTGCTCTGCTTTTCTTTTTGGAGCAATAGTTCGTCTTTGGAGATGCTCTAATTTCCCCTTTAGAGATGTTGCACATTGTTGTCAATTCTGCTTCCTGAAGCACAAGATGTGCTGTGTTGCTGGACGGGGTCAAGCTTCCCCAGAGCAAGTGGTAAAGTGTGTGTAGATTGTAGGAAAGCAACAGCAGGTGGATTTTTTTAAAAGCCTGGCCTTATAATTTCATCAGACCATTCTAAGATTTTCCATCATTACTTTGCAAAATATTCAGGAAGAATTCTGATGATTATATTTCCCTGTCTCTGGGAATAGCTATTATATAGTCCCATATTAAATATAGGTTCAAGGAGAAGCATTGGGAATTTGGTTTTCATAAACCTTATATATAGTATAGTTTCATGTACCTTAAGTTTTGCAAGTATAAATTTCTAGTTTAGTTGATATTTCAATCTTCTTTATTTGATTTGGTTGGTAGAGAAAAGGCAACCATTTACTTTACAAGGAGAAAAAATATTAACAGTTACCTTTCTGGACTTCAACACATAAATACAATTTTTTTTCAAACCAGGAATATTTCAAACTTTGACAAAATTATTAGATTGATCATGATGTACTTCCATTGTACTGAATTAAATTTCACTTTCACACAGCTTTTTTTTAATTAAAATATTGATATTTGAGCCAGCCATGGTGGCATACACTTGTAACCCCTACAGCTTGAGAGGCTGACACAGGAGGATCATAAGTTCAAAGCCAGCTTTAGCAACTTAGCAAGGCCCTAAGCAACTCAATGGGATCCTCTCTCTAAATAAAATACAAAAAAGGACTGGGGGTATGGCTCAATGGTTAAGCACCCCTGGGTTCCATCACTGGTACCAGAAAAAAAAAATCTATTTGAATTTGAATAAACTGTTACTTAAATATAACACTAAAACTATCTTGTAAACCCATATGGGTATTAACTTGAGAGAGGGAATTAGTTTGATATAGAAAGCTTAAGCCAAAATCAATTTTTACATTCGTCTGTAAATATAGAATCACCAGTGGTTCTTAAAGACTGGCTATGTTTCTACAGTTATGATTTTAACACAATGAAATGACATAAGATAACAATACAGGGAAACATAAGTCTCACAAAATGATCTTGGTATGTATTATAGGTTTGGAACTACACAATCCTCTTGTCAACTTTAAATCCTATTTCCAGTTTGATGTGAGGTTGTTACTCTATACCTAAAAGTGGAACATGATGTTGTAGAAAACAGTGTACATCTAATAGGTTTGTTCTAGAACTCTAACTCACTAGAAGAGATGCTCAATCTCTTTGGATCACAGAATTGTCCCTTGGAGAACAGACCCAGTGATTTATGAGAAACTGTTGGTATATTTTATACTATTCCCTGAAAAAATTTACAGTAGTTATGATAACAGCAGAGTTCTCACTATTACTACTCATATGTCTATATTTCCACACAGACCATTTTGATGTAGCAAGATGGGCAGAGATTCTTGGCGTCTTTGTCCTAGAACTCTTATTTTGAATTATCATGGAGATACTGCTCTGTATATTTTAAATGAAAACATATTTATCAAGAATCAAATAATAAGTCCCTGAAGCAAACAGTGATATCATGATACAAAGAGCACTATTCTTAACCTGAGTAGAGAAATACTCAAAGTTCAGTTTTCCTTGAAGCTTTCTACAAGTCCCAAGCCATTTTCTTGATTATACCCATAATTTTAAATTCACTTTTTAACCGCCCCAAGCATCATATCCCCAAAATAAAAGGAAATATAAAATGTATGCAATTCTATTATATAAAAATTAGACCTCAAAAAACGGAGGGTAGGGTTCAAGTCTTTCTGCCATTGTTCTTCCTGACATTTATTTGCGAGTGTTAAGAGACCCTAAGGGCTCCTAAGTGGACAGACTTTGTAAAATTTCAAATAGTTCACCAGTGTGAATTCTTTTAAGGAAAGCTACATGGAAAAGGGTTTTAGCCATATTGAATATGAAAGCAGTAAGAAGGGGAGAGTGGCATCCCATCAGATTAGTCAGATATGGCTCCAAGGGTTGGGGAATCTCTTTAAGGAATTCAAGAGTCCAGAGCTGAACTGAAAGTATTCAGATTTAAGTGAATAATAAATCATTTAAGTAGAGAAAAGTGAATCCTGACTTTGCCTATCCCCTGACAATGTGATCCAGAAAAATCCAAGTTAAAATGCATGAGAAGGTCTACTGCTTTAAGTTTTTTCTTGACCAAAAGAAAGAGTAACTGTGTGTAAGAATAAAGACATGGCACTAACATTTGTTGAAGAGGATCTTATCAGTGACTGATAGACATTGTAGATAAGTAATCTCATTTCATCCTAACTTCAAACTTCACAAGTGAAGTATTATTAACTCATTTTACAATAGAAAATATTAAGACTTTCAAGGATTCACAACCATTAAGTGTCAGGATCAGGATTTTTTTTTTTTTTTTCTGATATAAAACCCCTGTTGTGTTTTGTTTCTGTTTTTGTTTTTCTGCTGTGCTTTGCCACTTCCTGTGACCACTGGATTAAACTAAGTTTGGAGTTTGGCAGGGTCAGAGCAATTAACAGGCAAGTGGCCTGAGAAATGTAGCAGGTACAGAAAACCTGTCTATAGGAAAGACATTCATGCTGTTTCAGCAGCACAGATTTCTTTTTTTTTGAGAATTTTATGATCCTTTTTATGTTCAAAAAAGAAAAGAAAAAAAGATTTTGGAGTGCTTATCTTCTTATTCAGAGACCAGAGGTTAGCTCTCTCTAGGGATGGTAAGAGAAATAAACCATCGTCTATACCCAGGATTCAAGGCATCATCCACCATCATCCAAGCTGAGAGAAATCTTTGCGTTTTCTTGCAGTGGGACTTCCTGCCTTAGCAGGACAGAGGTTCCTCCTGCACTCCCAAATAAAGAGGACAAGCTGAAAAAGAGCCCCTCGTCACCCTGGGATAGAAACCCCCATAAATGGGCAACATTCTCACCAATAGCAGCTGCATAATTACCATACCGCACAGTTTCAGGGGCTGATTTTAGAACTATTTTAGTGATTTTTAGAACTATGTGGACAGTGTGCAACCTGCGGAGCCAAAATAATTTGCTCTGGAAGAACTCAGGGGCTGAGATTTATGTCTGGATTTGAGACCTAAGCCATTTGACTCACACGGGAAACAACGTTGGATGTTTAACATGCCAAGGCCCAAATGGAAAAAATGTGCACAAACAGAAGCTACCACAAAGACAGAGCTTCCAGTGATTGGTGGTACCTTGTGTCCCTTGCCTTGATCATTCTTGTTCTTCAGAAAGAGCTTCAGAATCTTTGTCACTCTCCTAAGAATTCACAGGTCAACAGAAGGTAGGCTTTATCTTCTCAAGAAAGAACAGAGGTGAGCATGTCTGTATGATCACAGCTCTCAACTCACTCCTTCTCAGTCGTTCACCAAGAGCTTCCATCCTGAGGAAATGGCTCACCAAGTCCAGAGCTAAACTGCCACCGGGCTCTGGTCCAACCTCAGTTCCCCCCATTTCAGTATTTATACACCAGAATCCTATTCCTTCCCTCACCCGGGCCCTGATCAGTTCCTATATAAACATGTCATGGCCTCCCACCCATCTCTCCCCTCCCAGAGTTTTCTTCTTCCTGTTTATTTTCCTGCTCTGCACTAGAATTATTTTTCTAAACAGGCATTTTTATTATAGGTACTTTTTCAATGCTTAGCCTTTCATTCGAGAACTTCACAATTTGTTAAATCGTGTTAGCCTTGCGTCCCACTTCATTTTATTATGCACTTGACCTTGTGGTCACACCTCCACACAGAGGCATGGCTGGGCAGAACGTCACCTGAGTGTTGCATCGTTTGTGCCACCTTGAGGACAGATACTGTGTGTTACTTCTTTTTAATTCCCGGTGTGAGCACGTCCTTAGGTGGATTGTTGACAACCAAGATATCAAGATTTATTAAACAATTTTTTATTCACCTTCAAACTTATCTCCTTCTCTCTAGTCTTCTTTCTCTATAAGAGTACTATTCCTAAAACTGTTCCCATAACTTTCCTTCTTACAAACCCTTCAGTGAGTTTCATCTCACCACCTGTAGAATAACTATAAAATTTTCTTTCCTGGTAACCTAGGTAGCATGATTTTTCCTTTGGCTATATCCAGTATTTCACATCCATTTAATCATCCCTGCCTCTCCTAATAGCACGCTGTACAAAATATCCCTTACTCATTCCCTAAACATTCCAAACCTTTTACTTCTGCATCTTCATAAGCCATTATCACATCTTAGATTACAATTTTGATCCATATCCACCTGTTACAGTCCAAATCTTCCTTCAAAGCTCAGTTCAAATCTTATTTCAACTAAGAAGCTGACCCAGATTTTCCTGTGTAGAACTAAACTCCTTTAACCTGTGCTGGCTGTCATTCCCTTCATCTGTATCTTTTTTTTTTTTTACTGTATTGAGCAATTTGTGCCTTGAGTTAAAACTAATTACTAATATCCATTTCCTCCACTAGAATATAAATTATTTGTTTACATAAACCATACTTTATCTCTAATACCTCAAAGCACCCAATATGGTGCTATAAATTTCTCAAAAAGTATTTGATTGAATTAAAAGGCAATAACAAACTTATAATATCAAAGCAGAGTTGTTACTGAGAATAATGGTATATGCTTTATTACTTTAATAAATTTGTGAGATTTTCCCAAAGAATGAGGTTAATAATATAGCACCAAATAACAATAACTGATTTACATTTTTTGGATAGCTTATAAAACCTCAAGTCATAAAAATTTGAACCTGTTTAAATTTGAATGATTCTAGGGGTGATCTATTTTAATTAGTATTATTAATAGCATTGGAAGTGCACAGCATACTTGCAAGATGATTTTTTGTCATCTTTACTCATTAGCCATCATGATTCAGTACCCCACTGTCCAGGTTGAATAAGGCATTGACATGTCTTCCTTAGAGACAGATTTTATACAATATGATGGAAAAGACAGCGATTTAATAGATGTGCATGTGCATTTTGAGCAAAACTTGCTCATTCACTTATCCACTTTTATTAAAAAATAACACTAGTAAGGATGAATGAAAATATTCTTCCATTATTCTGTCCATTATTATCACATCAGCTACAACTATTTCTGTAATAAATCTATCTTAACTCCTCTCCAATTTTCTTATAGGAATTGTGTTCCTTTTGCCCACATTCATCTCTCTACCTCGGCCCTGAACTTCCTCAGGGTTCTCAGTCAATTACTTTCTAGTCCTTCTGCATCTCTGAATTCTTCTTCTTCTGATTTTTAGCTTAGAAGGTTGTGGTAGGCAGAATTCTAAGAAGATCCCCTAGATTCCACCTTCTAGTATGCATGCCCTACATAACCTCCACCTCCTTGGTTAGTATAATAGAATATAACAGAATAGTATGGAAGGCCGTCCCATCAGATAGAGGAAGATTCTCCTGCTATCTGCTTACATTGAACTTATGGTGTGAGTGGACCACATGGCCATGACCTGAGGGTGATTTCCACAGTTGAAAATGATTCTTCATTGAAAGTTAACAAGAAAACATGAGACTCAATCCTACAAGGAACCAACAACCTAATGCACTTGGGAGAGGATCCTGGGTGCCAAATGGAAACACAGTCTGGCTGAAACTTTCATTTCAGCATGATAAGACCCTGAGTGGAGGACCAGCTATACTGTGTATTGACTTTTGACCTAGAGGAACAGATTATAATTGTGCATTGTTTCAAGCTACTGAGTTTATGATGATCTGTTACACAATATGGAAAACATAAGGGTGCATGGAATTACCGTTTTGCCAGGTTAATCAGGTGTCTGCTCTAAATGAGATACTGAATTAGACCCTGAACATACATTATCTCATTTAATATTCATCTCAACCCTCTGAAGTTGGTTTTATTACCTATATTCTATGAAATAGGCAAATACACATTTCTCTTTCACAAATGAGGAAGCTGAGACTAAGAGAATCTAAGTGACACAAAAATTAACTATAGCTAGGAAGTTATTAGATTTAATACTTCCTCCGTGGTGTAGGATTCAGGGTCTGCCCACAAGCAAGGCTGAAACAGGTGAACTGAGAGCATTGCAGCCTATCTGCCTTCCCATCCCAGCGTGAGTCTGAGGTACTGGCCAGTTGCCACTGCTGGACAGTGAGGAAGCAGGTCTGCTGTCTCAACTTGCACAGACAATAGGCAGCAGCCCCCTGAATCTGGGGAAGGACAAGAAACCTACTTCTGTAGACCATGGTCTGATGAAGGAGGAGGTTTTACTCGTGGGGAGAAGCAGGAATGCTGACACAGCCCAGTGTCTGAGGATCAGGCTCATAGTATCTGCCTGCCTAAGGCTTTGCAGTACTCAGCAAAAAAAAAAAAAAAAAAAAAAAGCATTGGCATGGGGGGGAGGGACCCAACCCTGAATCACCTTTGATTTGATATCCAAATACTAGGGACAGAAGAAAACTTCTTTAAATTTCTAAGAGAAAATTAGGCACCTACAAAGAAAAACAGTCAAATGCACTCCAGAATTTAATCAACAACTAGAATGCTAGAGGACAGTATGAGGCACTATATCAAAGTGTTGAAGATTATTTTGAACTGCTAATTCTATGCCAATCAAACCAACCAAGTCTCAACTGAAAGACGGTCAACAAGACAGTCTCAAATATGGTGAGTGTGCCACTCCTGGCTTGCTAAGCTTTTCATTATAAATGAATGCTACATACATCTCCCAGTTTCAGCTCTGTCCTTTGGAAGGTTTACTTTGTTAATTAACCTCCATGCCCCTTCTGAAGTCAGTATGGGGACAAAGCCCTTCATAAGATCCTTAGCTTTTTATTTTCTTATTTTTATTGATGCATTATAATTATGCATATTAGTGGGATTGGTTATTTCATATTGATACATGCAAACTGCATTATGTGCATGTAAGATACTCATCTTATAAAACTTGTCATAAAAGTTTATGGACATGAGTGTAGCTTTAGATCAGGGATTCTCATTCTGGGCTACGTATTTTGGGTGCTACATAATTCTTCATTGTAAGGTTCTGTCCTGTATATTGTATTTAGTGGCATCCCAAGCCTTTATCTCAAGAATCCAGGAGCATTCTTCCAGTTGTAACAATGAAAAATGTCTTCTGTCTTTTTCCAATGTCCCCTAGAAGGTAAAAATTGCCCCTCCTTGAGAATCATTGTTCTAGGGATTTAATAGCCTTTGCCATGAGGTTTGTGTCCTTTGGCAATAAAATTCCTTTAAAGAAAATGCAGCCTATTGATCTATTTGTTATCACTCATTTTCTGACGCCATTAACTACACCCAAAGTTTATTCCTAGACATAATTTTCAAACTCCATCTCCTGGCTACATTGAGGTCATCAAACTTGAGTGGAAAAGCAACACCTGAATCTTAACAAGACATAGCGGAGCAAAGAATCTTTCACTCTTATTCCCTGCAGTTTGTATACTAGAAAACAAAATTGACTTTTCCATTCCTTCATGACATTCAATTTCTGGATTCCATTTCCTTTCATTTCTGATTGCAAACCAGCCGCTTCTTACCTAAGCTTATCCCATTCCTGTGACACCTTAGCAGATGGGGGCCAACATGTGTTTTCCCAACCATTGCCTGAAAGCTTCAGGCTCAGTTGGCATATGATCTCCTTCAAAATGGCCCTAAATAACAGCTTACTAGAAGTGCTACCACTGTGCAGCAGGTCTGCAAAGGGTTTCAATCTTCAGTCTGACCTCCTGCAATCTTCCAACCAACTACTAGGCCACTCCTTCTAGGTTTTGCATTTCTTCAGAAGCGTATGTCAGGGTAGATTAAGGGTTCTAACAAATAGTTCCAAATCCTAATGTCTCACATAATATATGCTTATTTCCTGCTGGAAATGTGTGCTTATTATTCAGGGTTTATAGGATGTCTTTTCCACGCCATCATTCAGGCACCCAGGACCCCCACCCCCACCCCATCTTGTGGCTCTCTTCTCTCTCACGTCTTTAGTGTCTTCTTCATTTGGTTGGTGGAAAAAGAAAGAGGGACGATAACACATGGGAGAGGTTAGAACACCTAGCCTAGAAGTTCACCCTACTTCTCTCAGGCCTATTAGCCACGCCTTTGTCAGCATATCCATCTAACTACAAGGAGCCTGGAGATGTATTTTTTATGTGCCAAACAGGAGAATGTGAATGCTGGCAAGCACTAACAGTTTCTGACTCTAACTCCAAAGTAAAATAGGAATTCAGAGGGCTCCACAAGGAATTCATTTAAAACGAATTAAATGACTTCCATATTCACAAATCATTTGATTGGGAATCAGAAATTTTGACTAACATAGGTCAGAAAACACATATTTCTTCCTTCCATGGGGGGGAGGGAAATCATGTAACCATAACAAAGGAATAAAATGCATAGAAAAATTAGTTAACAATGAAATTAGCAAACTCAGGGGGAAATAGAATCCTACAAATTGATCATGTTCTAAAAATGAAGCAAATTCTAATTTGCATGATTTTAAGGAGTTGATGGGGTTTACAAAAAAAGAAAAACTTCAATTTGAAGCCTGAAACATGTTTTTCGTGTGGATCATGTTTAGACACAGGGAAATATTAATAAGACCTAAATCTTTCCACTCAGTGAATAATGCTTACATAATAATAATGTGCCGATAAAATTTACTTCTTTTATACCTTTATTTTACTTATTTATTTTTATGTGATGCTGAGGATCTAACCCAGGGCCTTGCATATGCAAGGTGAGTGCTCTACTGCTGAGCCGCAACCCCAACCCCAGCCACAGCCACACCAATGTTTACAGCAGCACAATTCACAATAGCTAAACTGTGGAACCAACCTAGATGCCCTTCAATAGATGAATGGATAAAAAAAAAAAAAAATGTGTCATCTATATACAATGGAATATTACTCAGCAATAAAAGAGAATAAAATCATGGCATTTACAGGTAAATGGATGGAATTAGAGAAGATAATGCTAAGTGAAGTTAGACATTCCCCCCCTAAAAAAAAATGCCAAATATTTTCTTTGATATAAGGAGGCTGATACATAGTGGGATCGGGAGAGGGAGCATGGGAGAAATGGACGCACTCTAGATAGGGCAGAGGGGTGGGAGGGAAAAGGAGTGGGCATGGGATAATTAATGATGGTGGAATATGATGATCATTACTCTTCAAAGTACATGTATAAAGACACGAATTGGTGTGAAAATACTGTGTCTACAACCAGAGATATGAAAAATTGTGCTCTATATGTGTAATAAAAATTGTAATACACTCTGCTGTCATATATAAATTTTAAAAATGACTTCTTTTGAAAATGTTTAGACTTGATCTATAGAAAAAATAAAGATTTAACTGTGGTTATATAATAGAATCTATAGGTTTTTTTTTATTTTGACAATGTGAAAGGATGATCCACAACTTTGTAGAGAAAAATCTCCATGAAAAAAAATGTCCCAAAATGTTCAAGATGAAAACTATCTGGTATTTGGGCACAGGAGAAATTACTTTATATATAACCAGAGGTATGAAAAAATGTGCTCTATATGTCTAATATGAATTATAATACATTCCGCTGTCATATATATATATAAAAATAAGACTGAATAACAAACCATTGGTATTTTCTCAAAATACTGTCACTCTCAATAGGTGTTGTGCTACTGTGAATATTATTATGTCCAGAAAAGTTCCCCAAATACATTTCCCTTCAGTGTCTTGTTTATCAATAATTATCTGCTATTACCTGAATTTAGCAAATCCAGGGCTATTGTGAAAAGTAAGCCATTTTCCCACCAATTACATCTTTGTGTGAAAATGGAGCTAGTTACCGGGAGATAGTAATAGCATTGGATTAGAAGTACTTTTGTAAAAGCGTCACTCTGTAGGGCTCCTTCTATGGTTCAGATAATGTATCCTAGTTATTTGGGGTCTGAGGCTTATCAAAAGAGACAGAATTAATCATGCTGGGTTGGATGATATGTTTTGGAGAATGGGCCTGACTCCTCTAAAATGAAAAAGGCAAAATAATTTTCTATGGGCTTTTGAATCCTAAGGTTACCCTCCTGTTCCCTCTATCGTCCATCTCCAGATTAAAGCTTGGAATGATCACCAGAATTTAAAGTGAGGGGGGTGAGGGGAGGCAGTCTGCACCTGGAAACCATTTTCTTGATTTGTGCTGGCTGCAGTCCTGGAGATAGAACAGCAAGAATGCATCTCTGGGATTTCTTTGAAATCCAGGCAGGATGATTTGCCTGAAGGGAAGGAGGGATGGAGGGATGGAGGGACCCAGGGTGGAGTAAAGCTCATTCCTGGTGGCCACATTGTTGTTCTGCAATGGAGGAGCTTGACCTGGCTTGGGCTGAGGTTGAAAGGAAATCAACAAGGCAGCCTCAAGTATGCAGGAATTTGTTGCCTTGAACTTGCCAATTTTTCAAACATAACTGGGTATTGTATCCGCTGTAGGGGGTTGCCAACATCAAGCTCACACAGCTCAGTGCTGAAGATCTTTCCAATAGCTGTGCAAATTACAATGTGTTTTCATCTGCTTTAGCACGTTCAAAGGATGACAAATAATTATCTCTTTGCTTACATTACCTGGAAATGCACAGTAATAAATTCGCTTGGAAGCTCCCTTTGTTGTGTCATTGTGCATTCACATCTTTGAAAGTTTTTTTTTTCTTTCTTCCCTGCTTGTATAACTAGTGAGCTCCAGATGTAAAATATACTGTGTCCAATAAGGATGACAAAAAAAAAAAAAGTGGCAGGATGAAACTAATATTCTTAATTTACATAAACTTTTCTCATATACTTTCATGAAATACCAAACAATAATAAGTTTTCACCTCTTTGTTCCTATCCTTGTGCAGGACAAAGTTGTACTTTTTTTTTTTTTTTTTTTTTTTTGGTACAGGAGATTGAACTCAGGAGCAGTTAACTACTGAGTTACATCCCCAGACCCTTTTCACATTTTATTTAGAGATAGGGTCTTGCTGAATTGCTTAGGGCCTAAGTTGCTAAGGTTGCCTTTGAACTCACAATCCTCCTGCTTCAGCCTCCTGAGCCACTGGGATTACAGGTGTGCATCATCTCATCAGGCTGCACAATTAATTAACTATAGTAAGATTAACAATAAGATAGTAATAATCCATAGTGAGGTTAATAATAATAAGTAAGGTACTAACCATAGTAAGATTAATAACAGTTTTAGGCATGCCTACTATATGCCAGGCACTTTATACATATTATTTCCAAATGTCAAAATAACACCACTCTGCCAATTTCTAATATTTATAATTTAACAATGAGAAAAGTAATGCTGGAACAGGCCAATTGACTTCCTGGAGGCAGTAAGTATTTGCTCCTAGTTTTGTAGCTTGGTCACTGAGACAGCAGAGTTCCTCCTCTTTAAAGCAGGTCTATTTATTCTGCATCATTTTTTGAATCAATCTTCTTCTCACTGATGGAGCAATTTTGGTCCTAAATGTTACAACAGTAATATTATTATTACTGTTCTCATACAAGAGAGGCCAGTAACATGCTCTGATGTTTGGATATAAAAGACTTGAGTTTGAATTTTTACTTTACCACCTATGACTCTTTGATCTCAAGCCAGTCTCTTGATTTATATGACTTCAAATATTTCTATTTGGGAAATGGATATAAAAAAATGCCTGTGCTGTAGGGTCATGGTTCAAATTAAAACACAGCAAGAAAAATTCAGTTACTTTACTAACATTAATTAGCACCTTTGTAAACTAAGATAGGACATTATACTCAAAGAAGTATACCTAACAGTAAATGTAAGTCAAATCTCTTGGATCTCTTCCCACATATGTCAATAGGTATACATCATCACATACCTTTATTCTCTCTTCTCTCAAATATCAATAATTCAATATTTGCTAATTAACAAAACTTAATATTTATTACCCCAGAGAGTTGTCTGCATAACAAGGTAACCATTATTCACCATTTATATTCTCCCTCCTTCCTCTCATAATTTGCCTTCCCCACCCCCAGAAGCTCCAGACCCCTATTTCTAGTTTCATATTTTTGTGGGACTCCATTGCATATGTATAAAATTGAAGCTTTTTCTTCCTGTCAGTCTGTCATATATCAATTTAATCTGGAGACCAGCCAAAGAACCTAAAGGTTAAGAAGCACGTTTTTCTCCCCTACACCATTCATTCATTCAAGCATTCATTGAGTAACCACCACATGCTAAATCTAATGCTAGCCACTGGAATACAGGCTTATGTCCCCGTTTCTCTCCCCAAGAAGTTCACCTTCTGGTGTGTAACAAAGGAAAGCAACCATTTATATGGCAAGGTCAGGTATGCTGTGATGGGGTCTGCACAGTGCACTGGGTCAGTACTTAACACTGGCTGGTTTTGAAAAGCTGATACTGAAAATGAGATCTGATGGATGAGTGGAAGTAAATCAAGCAAAAGAAGGTGAAGGAGAAGCAGAGGGCAGAGCAGAGGGAGAGCGCAGTGTGTGCAAAGGGGCAGCTCCATTAAAATGCAGAACGCTCTCCATTAACTGCAAGTTGTTCAGCCTGGTACAAGCACAGAGAGCAAAAACAAGTGGCAGGAAGCCTGAAGAGGTAAGCTCAAGGACCATGGCATCCAAAGCATCATACACAAATTCAGATGTTGGTGAAAGTCCACAGGGAATAATGCCATTATCCTCAAGCGAGCATGCACTGTAGAGAGGACTGGGAGAGGGAATTCTTGGGCAGTACCAAGTATTCTGGTCAGGGAGGCCTTGTATGGTGACTTGAACTGTAGTCTGTTCATTGACTATGCCTTCAGCTGAAGAGCCATTAAATGCCTGCACCTTTCTCTAACAAGACCTGCAGAGTTGGTGAAAGGAAATAAACAGTACAAAATATTGGACACAATGGCTTTCACACATACTGTTAAAGTGTGAGAGTACATTTTTCTTACTGAGCAGACCATATTGTGGATTAGGCTAGCCAGCAGGAAGACATTTGCTAAAAAGTTTTTGCAATTTTTATGAGATAAGCTCTTCTAAGTTGACTGATGTGACTTTGGTTTACCTAAATTATGAAATAAATACTCTAGGAGACGAGCAAGAGAGAGGAGTGGCAAGAAATTGCCTTTCTCAAAATATTTATATTCTCTTGTACCTGTCTAGTTGAAACATTTGATTCCTCGAGGCTTGGATATAGAAAACTTCTGCCTGCAGGTACAGGAGGACTTGCTTTACTCAGAGTAAATATTCATTGGGAAAATCTGTCCTTCTTCTGAAACTGAATCTGAAAGAGATATTCTAGTGTCATTCAATGTCAGTGTCATAGCCTGCAGTCTATGAGCAATGCAGATGGACATTTCTCCCTCATGTGGTCTTGTAATCCAGATCTCATAGAACTGCTGATGGAAAATGCAATTGCAAAGAGGATGGGGGTTACTAAAAGTAAAACTCAAAGGGCTGTTTTCATAAACATCATCTTGAGGCTTAGGGAACACAAGGTGGCATTAATTTAGTATCTAATAGACAAGTAAGCTGACATTTAGAGTGTCTACCATATGCCATGCACTCTTCCAAACATATTTTAAATTACTAAATCCTCACAACAACCTCACGATCTAGGTATTGCTTTTATTCACTTTTAAAGTAAATCGCACATAGATTAGGAGACTTTCCCAAGGTTACACAGCCAGTAAGTAGGAAAGCTGCTATTGGAAACCAGTCACTCAGTCTTCAAAGTTCATGCTGTTAACCATAGGTAGCCTAAAGGTGGTAAGACAGGAGTTCTTGAATGAGACACCCTTCAAAGGCCTCAAGAAATTGTCACCATTACAACATTTACAGTTTTACGCCCCATGTGAGATTTGGCAGAACAAGGGGCTATGTACTAAAAACCTGAGAGTCTGTGACTTTGGTAGCCATCAACTTGGATCAGCGGCAGCAACCCGGCAGTGGGAGGCTGAGGAGAAATACAAGTATGCAGAAGATTGCTCACAAACGACAGCAATAAAGGTAGAATGAGGAGAGAAGAAAAATCATGCAAACCATATAGTATGGTGGTATTGACTCTCAGTGATATTCAGGTGAAGCCCACCTGAGACTTCCCCCACTGCACTTGAGAGATGGGAGAGAGCCAGGTATTGTGACACATGCTTGTAATCCCAGTAGCTCAGGAGGCTGAGGCAGGAGGATCACAAGTTCAAAGCCAGCCTCAGCAACTTAGTGAGGCCCTAAGTAACTTTGCGAGACCCTGTCTCTAAATAAAATATAAGAAGGGGCTGGGAATGTGACTCAGTGGTTAAATGCCCCTGGGTTCAATCCTTGGTACAAAAAAAAAAAAAAAAAAAAACAAGAACAAAAACAAAAAGAAAGAAAGAAAGAAGGAAAGGGAAAAAAAGAGAGAGAGAGAGATGTAGAGCAAGAGGAGTAGGCTTCTCCCCACAGAGAAGGGCCAAGATCTGGGGGAACATTATGCAGGAAAGTGATATGACCTAATTTTTGGCCTGGCTTAACAAACAGAGTACATTTGTAATTACCGTCCGCAATTATTAGTAGAGTTAAAAAGTCCCAAAGGTAGGGAATTTCAGTATCAAACAGGAGGAAGTGCGGGTAGCATTCCGAGACAATCCAACCTTGTCTTGCCAGTGGAACTAGCATAAGTTCTGATTTTAAGAAACTCAATTAATTCCACTCTTTTCCAACTTGGACCAAAGCTGGAGCAAGTCTTAAACTTCATTCTATCCCAGTTTCCTTATTGAGAAATAAGAATCCAGCAGTCATTCTCCAACTTGTAAGGATTAATGTTAAGGCGAGAGCTACCGGAAGAGCAGAACAATAACATCCTAGATAATGACTTAAACCTCCATATGAAAATTTATTTTTATTCATGGATGTAGCATATCATCCTTCAAGCATTATTTTGCAATTCTAGTGTGACTAAGAGGGCCATATGCCAAACTAACATTTTCATCATAAGTAGCAATTTAAATAGTGTATATAAATGAGGGTGATTCTATTTCAACTAAATAGAATATATTGGTGCATGTGCTATAAAGCTGGCCCAATAAAGAAAACCGAGCCTGGCATATTATTCCAAAATAATAGTAGAATTTAAAAACAGAACTCTCATCTTTCCAAATAAAAATAATCTGAACATATCCTAATTGATGTTTTGCATAAAACATTAAATATTGTGGAGAAAAGAAAAGATGACACATGGCATCTGTGAAATCATAAATTTACAAAACCATTTTCCCAAGAGAAGAAGAATAAATAACTGTAAAAAGAACTAAGAATTTTCTGTTCATTCAGGCTTCTAAGACAGCTCTCCTATAAAGCTCTACTTATCCATGTTTCTGGTGTCAGAGACTTTATGTCTTATACCAGTCAGATTGAAGAAATATTCTAATAGCCCATTCTTACATTTGTCTACATGTTTTAGAACTCTGTAGCTGGTTATCACTGACTTCCTATATGCAGTGATCAAACTGTTCTCATCATAGCCAAACCTTTTTTTTTTTTTTTTTAAGAAAGTTATTATTATTCTCATCATGAAACTTAGGTCTATCTTGCATTGTAACTTGCTACGCAGAGATGTAAAATACATCTCAATGAGTCAACGGAAGCACCATAAATACTCTATTATGGGATATTAATGAAAGGGAATGACAAGGTCCTCATTGCTCTAGCTTAGCAAAGGGTATATAAAAGAGTAATAAATCAGTGGCTCCTTACAGCAGATTTGTGGTATTTAATGTACAAAATGTGGCCTGTGTCAGATATATAGCTGCAATGTTCCTAATCTATCAGTAAGCTGATATACATCACAACAGCTACAACGACAAAACCCAATCTATTGATATCAGCCTCTGTCTTCTTGCCTTTATGTTTCCCTGACTCCTCTAGGTACAAGGCAATCATTGAAACTTTACAAAGCCACATCTGTTGACTAAGCAATATCTCTCATGGTGCACCATTAGAGAGTTCACTGTGAGTGATCTTAACAGGTTCCTGGTGAAAGTAGGAAAGTATGCTATAGGGGAAAAAAAAAAAAAAAAACATGCAAAGTATGCAAAGTAAGGGCTTCTGTGGCCATTTTCCAGAAACAGTCTGCTATTTTAAGAACAGTCTTCACTTAGGTAACCAGTTCGATGGTGGCTACAGAGGGCTGAGCCTGTGGATCAATAGATGCATGTTTAGAGCGATGTTGGTTCCCTCTGGACCCCTTATAGAGTATTTATTTCATATTCATCTTCCATCTTGTGCAAATTACAAGCCAAAACAGTCTTTCATGGCCTGGCATTTCATGGGAAACAGGGTCTCTTTGGGAACCTAAAGAATAAGACTCAGTGGGGATTTTTAGCCTCTGGCTGCTTTATAAAATAAACACTTCAATAAATCCATTTACATAATGAAATTGTATCATCCATAAGAGATTTAGGAAATTGTGTCAAATGAAAGTAAACTACAGTTTGAGAGTGTGTTTCAGGAGGTAGACAAGGGAATCCTTTTAAACCACATATTTTATGTTTTGTTTTGTTTCTCTGGGAGGGGTCCCTTCCCTCAATTCTAGAATGGGGAATGATCCTTGGAAACAACAGCTGTTGGCTCTTGCCATGTGCACCGATGATCATGATTCAGCTGAGGCAGCTTTTAAAATTCTTGGTGTCTTTCTCATTTTTTTTTTAACCTTGTAGTTCATGTATTTGGTTAATAAGTGTAATAATAAGTGTTGGCATCTTGGAAACACCCATGAGAACAAAACAAAGAGGCATCAAGGAATCACCCCAAACTTCTCTTACAACTGAACTGTTTTACTTACTTGAAGATTCATTTTTCAGACGCTCCAATTTCCTGCCAGGGAAAAGAAGCCCTCTGTACCTGTAAACTGCATTATGCACTTGCTTGCCCTTGTAATAGATCCAGAACCTTTCAGATACTACATTCAGTTCATTCCTTTGTAGAAACTGCCAAATGAAATTTTTTCAACAGAAGAGAAAGGCAGTCAGAAATTTGCACTGTGAGGTTTCTGCAAACTGTAATATAAGGTCTTCTGGATTTCTTGGGTCATTGTCTTAGGTTTTGTTCTTGTTTTGGTTGTTTTTTGTTGTTGTTGTTGTTGTTTTAATATGATCCCTTGATAAACAGAAAATGTCATGTTGGAAAACTCAGATTAAAGTTTAAAAAAAGAGAGTTTTAAATTTTAATGAATAACACAATGAATGCTCTAGTGTCCAATAAACATTTTAATTAACTGCTTTTTACTATCTTTCTCTGAGCAACTCTGTTTTTTTCAGATTCCTGAGTGGTTTTGGATCATGTTCCCCCAATGTCATAGCTGTCACCATCAAACATTCATTGAGCACTACTGTGTACAGGGCACCACAATCACTTGAGTTTTACAACTAATCAAGGGCCATTTTATAGAATTAAATAAACATTTCTAATTTGTATATCTATCTACTCTCCTTTCTTCAACTGGAGCCACCTGCTTTTGGCTCTTTAAAGATCTAAGGGAGTCTTTAATCCCTGCTTTTGGGAAAGAGGGATGATTATGGAAAATTGGCTCTTAAAAAAATCACTGATTCCACTTACTAACTGCATCTGATTCCACAGCTAGCAATCATAGTGGGTCACTAGTGGAGGGAATTTGGCGACAGTGTCACATACGAAGAACTGAGGAAGAAAATACAGTTTTTCTGATCTTTTCAAAAAACCTAGGATTGTACTACATCAAAGATACTCCTTTCATTACTCTGAGCTCCCAATACACATGTTGTTATAGGTCTTTAAGTTTGGAACTGTTGTCATGACTATACAGTCAAGATCAACTTGGCTATGCCATCATTAGAAAGTCTTAGTTAATCTGTTGGAGGAATCTGTTGGAGGTCAGGTCATATTCCAAGAAAGCTGTCCAAGTAGCAATTCAGTGATGGGACTATGCTTTTGTTTTTGTTTTGTTTTGTTGGTACAGGGGCATTTAACCCAAGGGCACTTAACCACTGAGCCACATCCTGAGTGAACCCTTTTTATTTTTTATTTTGAGACAAGGTCTCTGTAGTTTGCTTATATAGCCTCACTTAGTTGCTGAGGCTGACTTTAAACCTGCAATCCCCCTGCCTCAGCCTCCTGAGCCACTAGGATTATAGGCATGCAATACCATGCCCAGCAATCTGGGCTATTTTGATCTATGAAACTGCCATGTTACTGTGTGATTTCTAGATCACAGCAGCAAGGGAAAAGATAGGTGAGATGTCACCCCGCCCCATTCTTAATTACTTTATCAGAGAAGTGATAATGATCTTACAATCCATTGGCCAGAATTAGTCATGTGGCCCAACTGCAAATGGTCTATGAATTTTGGAGGAACAGGAATATTATTGCATGAATGGTAAATGGCCTGCCACAGAGACCCAAATGTAGCACAGAAAAGTAAATAAATATTCCAAAGGCACAAAGTGATTTGGTTAAAAGTTGAACCCAGGCAATTTGGCTTTGTTGCCCAAATTCCTAACCATCACAGTGAGCCATTTGTGACTGTCACTCTTAGTTCTCAGGGCATGTGGCAAATCATTTGATTTTTCAGAACTTCCCCATTTGTGAATTATCCTCTATGCCCTATGCATTCCATAATGATGTTTTGCTCAGTGATGGACCACATATACAGCAGTGGTCCAATAAGATTATAACATAGATAAAAATTCCTATTGTCTACTAATTTTTTCCCTGTGCTTTTGTTTTGTTTTGTTTTTAGATATGTTTAAATATACAAATACAATTTCTATATTTGAATTTTTTTTACAGTTGCCTATAGTATTCAGTGCAGTAAGGTGGTGTATACATTCATAGCTTAGGAGCAACAGGCTATCCTACAGAGCCTCGGTGTGTAGTGGGCTACACCATCTGGGTTGTGCAAACACACTCTATGATGTTCACACAATGAAATCACCCAAGGACATATTTCTCAAAACATACCCTGAAGTTAAACAGCATATGACTGTATACCGTGCAGGTAGAATTGTCACTATTGTCACAGCACCACTAGCCACGGATGTACATTTTTTAACACTATCTTCCTCATGATGTGTTGATGATGAAGAAGATAAGGAGGGGAAAAATAATGATGATGCCAACTAACATTTATGGAGGGCTTAATATTATGCTCTGTACTAAGCACATAAGTTAGCCCTTTAATCCTCATTATAACACTATGATCAAGGTTGTATCTCTATGAGGAAGAAAATGGTGTTCAGAGAGTTTAAATAATTTTATCAAAACCTGCAGAGGTAGAATTTAAACCATGTGCTTATTTCTACTGCATTTCTCTGTCCCCTATCAAATGAGCTATTAAATGTAGACATATTTTTAAAATAAAATACTGTGTTAATTCAAATTATTAGTACTGACTAACCCTTTAGAAATGTACGGTAGAAGTCCTGTTTTCTCTTTATTACTCTAAAATTTCCTCCTGTTATCACATAGTGCATTCCCTTAAACACTCATCTGTTTGATAAATAAACAGCAGAAGTGGAAGTTTTTTTGAAAATCGTGACAGGATTTCTGGCTTAGTCTACACCTCCCCCAGCATGATACATAGTTGTTGGAGTTTAATAAATGCTAGTTCTGAGTGGAAGCATAAGGTTTTGGCAATGGGATCATGCCATGAGATGCAGTGTGAGGTGTGAGTCTTCACTTCTCTTTTGTCTTAATCTGTTTGTAAAGCCAGATGGTGTTTTATTCATCATTATTTTATTCCATAAAAAAATCTAATTAGCATGTGTTAGTACTGTTTCTTAAAAAATCTAGTCTTTATAAAGCCCTATATTGTTTTCTACTATGTGCTGTATACATCCTTAAAGAATACAAGTTGCATTATCATTTTTTATTTTCCTCTTTTATAAAATTATAGAGCTTATTAATTACAAAATTTAATTTATAAAATTTAAATTTTATAAAATTATAGAGCTTATTATAGAGCTTATTAATCGTTAAGGGGCTTGTCTTTCACCAAGCTATAGCTGGTTATATGGTTCACATTGGAAGATACAGGAAGAGTGACCAGAAGTATATTACAAAGACCACGCTTGTGATCAACAATGGTGTCCTGGAGGGTTGGATATTAATGTATTAATTGAGATACTAATCTATGGGCCAGCCAATTTCTTCCTTTGTTGTTAGTTCTGAAACTTCAGAAATGAAGTACCTACTCTCTCATAGTGGCTTCTGGATCCATGGATGCTTAATAAATATTTGTTGAACTCACCAAGTTCTTACAAGAAGAGAGTTCTGGGCAGTTCAATTACATTAATGAAAAGAAACAGCACTCTTTCTCTACTCAAGGTAACTTCCTCTTAAGTAGTCCAGTTTTTCCTGCCCCTATTATGCCAAGTCTGATATGAACCCAACTTCACACCTGTGTAAACTCAAACAGTTCCAACTATTTGGATCAACTTCCTTGAATTTCACAGTTTGGGTTCTGAGTCCTTTCCACTATGCTCTGAGTCTACACAAGAAAAACACCCTTTCCTTTCCTCCCATTGTTAGGGTTCCTGCTGCACCTGTTCTCTCCTCTACAGAGGAAGTAGCTCCTCTACTTTGTGCTCCTCCTTTCTCCTCTCCAAGGTCTGCCTTGTTTTGGGGAATATAAAATATCGTTTTGCAAACATGTAACTGATTCTCCTGCCTTAAACTTAGGCAAGTGTCTTCTTTGAGTCTTAGTTTCTGATTTCTTTTTCACAAAAATGATAAGCTAATGGAAAAAATGAGACTTCTGAGGGAAAGATTCAAGAGAAGTTACTAGAGTGTGAAGACAGGTCGATGCAAAAAATACTATTTTTGCAAATTCTAGATTCTGAAATGATGATAAAGTCATACTGATGAAAATAAGAGTGTGCTGTTATTCAAACATCTGAATCATTCCATCCTAGTATAAACTCTGCAAAGTTAGTCAGTTGCCTTGTTTTTAATTCTGTATTTTCTTCCTTTATGCCAGGGGAGATTTTGCATTTTGGGGATCTTTTATCATGTGATTCATACTCTTGGCATTTATTTATGGAAATGGAAAATTCTCTTGCATCACACTGTGATAAAAACAGACTGGCATTTTCATTAACTTTTATAAGTTCAACTAACGATCATAAGAGGATATTTTTCATATATTTAATACATGTTGAACTTTACTTGGCAAAATTAGAGAGTTCATGATTCTGAAGATCTATTTTCCTTACTTCTAGAATAAAAATAATTCAACTTTTCAGATCATTTTATTTTTGATTAAACTACAACTTGTCTAAGATTTTTCTCTCCTCACAGCCTTCTTGTCTCCTGGACTCCTTGCCTGGTGCTGTATTTGTGGGCAAAAAATACTCTCCTTTATCATCCTTTCTGAAACTGCTCTGGGAGGTTCTGAGCACACTTCATTTTAATCACTCATCAAATCATTCTCTCAGATTGTATGTTGACCCCCTACCCTCCAGGTTCTGCCTTAGGTACTGAGAACAAAATGGTAACTCCCCTCTTGGAACTTAGAAAAGAGAGACAATAAACATAAAGGCAAATGTAAAGTATGAAAAATATAGAGATACCATGAATTATGGGGAAATTAAAGTGGGTTCAGGAATATGCATATACTTATGTATGCATATATGCACAAAAACACACATATGGAAGGGTTAGGGGTCAAGTAGGCAAATGAAGAGCTATTGAAATAATCCGACATCACATTCTCTAACTCACATTAAAATTAAAAGATTCACTTTACTTTGTATGTATATGTAAAGTGTGATAATGTCTAAATTTCTAGTTTTTCCTAAAAGTTCATAACCACATCAACTTTTAAAAAACATCTATCTTTCTAGCTACTTAAAGCACTGTCTCTTCATGGATACATTTAGGAAACTGGGGGAATGGAAGATTAAACTAAAAAACAAATCCAATGTTACATGTCCTTATGTTTGTCTGTGTGTCTGTTTACCCATCTATCCATCACCTGCCCATCCTTTCACTCATCCATCTATCCATTCATGCATCCATCCGACCTAGGAGATCCATGGCAAAAACTGAGCTCAGACACCAATAAAAGTAGAAGAGACATTGTCTGAATGTTATCAGGACAAGATTCTTAATTACTTAATAAATTATTCCATTACTTTATTTATTTATTTTTTATTTAGAGTTACTATGTGCCAGGTACTGGTCTAGAATTTGAAGATTGATAGGCTTCTAGGCCTCATAGAGCTTATGTTCTATACTTATAAATAGATAATAAAGCTTTCCACAGCAAGAGCTCACTCACTGTTGGCTCAAGAAGGGCTCTAAGCTGGTAAGTGCTCAGAATTCAAATCTGTTTGAAGATTTGGTTTGAAGATTTTTAAAAATTTTAAGAATAAAGTTAATTGAAACCAATATATACCATCATTTTTGCATAAAATCAATATAATCAATGGGATATTTTACATTCATTTTTCCTACCAAGTCTTCATAATCTGATGTATATTTTATACTCACAACATATCTCAGCATGGATTATACTTACAAATCAATAGACACTTGTGGTTATTGGCCACCTACTGAACACAACTATAGAAAATATAAACTATAGAAAACATCATGTGATTGATATTTAAGGGGACCCATTCATATACATTACTGGACAGAATGCAGAAGGTGCTCACTCCCTACCTCACTCATTTGTCCCAGCCTTACTCATTCTTTAGTAATGATCTCATCCTTCCTGGTAGCTAATTTCATCAGTCCTCTCCTTTTCCATATTACAACCTTACCTTAATAAATAAGCAATGTTCTCCTATGACAACCTTGACACTCCTGTTTGCTCAGGCTACCTGATATATAGGCTATCATTGACCTGATCTTGTCTCTACTCCATCTTCTAGGAATTCTGAAACTCACACACAAAGAACTATGATGGAGAGTAGGTCATAAACAATGAAGAAAGGGTAAGAAATTTATATCATCTGTGTGTTTCCAACCTATGTTCTCTCTGATGGCCTTAAGATGAGTTTTCTCTCTTTTGCCTACAAAAAGGAGAAACAAAGACTAAAAAAAAAACTATTTTTCTGTATTTAAGATGGAGTATTCAGATACACCCTTATAAAATAGTATTTCGTAAGGCATAATCTGGGGCCAGAGCAAGGGGGAGAACTAGAGGAGTTAATCATTGGAGAAAAAGGAATAGATACAACACGATTCTTAAAACTGTGAGACAGTAGGATTTTTATTACATCAATTTGTGAGCAAAGTGGAAAAGACACAGGAAACAACTGTTCGTATTTGTGATGCCAAACCCTGTTGTGTCATTTCCTGTGATCCAACATTGCCCAGCAGTTCTGGACAGTTGGGAGCCCCTGGAAATGAAGAATTTGGAAATTTAGATGGAAATGAAGAGAGAACTTCACTTCTGAGCAAGGTAGAACAGAAGAGGGTATTGGGGAATGCATAATGAACTCACATAACAGTGTGTGCCTCATCACTGTTGCACAGACAGTAGATAGCAATCTGGAAAGGTAAACTTTAAGTTCTTCTATCAAAGAAGTCCAAGTCAATTTCAGGGATGTGGAGATGGAAATGCTCTTGTATTGGGGGAATTTTATTGCCTAGAAAAGCAGCAAGACAGAGATGCACAATGAGGCTAGTAAATGAATCAAACTTGGTGTACCAGTTAATAGCAGTCCCGAATTAACATCTTCTCTTCAAATATTTTAGCTTTTATAGTTTAGTCAGCAAGAAGTAAGGAGTTAAGCAATCCCAACAATGGCTTATCTATCAAGCCCAGGATTCTCTCCATTCTCCCCACCCCTCCACCTGTGCATCATCTTCCCATTGACTTTGGTACTGCAGCTGAATTGCTTCAGGGTCTCAAAGTGGTTGTTTAAACTCCTGCTCAAACATGATCTGAAAGTGAAAGAATAGTGATCTGGGCAATGGTTTGTTTCTGTGAGCCTCTGTCTGCTCAATCATGGAGGGAAATATTTCTGAGAAGGTTTTAGGAGATTTGTTTTACCTTATTAGCCAGAATTCAGTTGCATGCCCTTTTCTAACTTGAAGAAAAACTGAAGATGTGCAGGTGTTCAGGGACAGATGGTTTTGAAATGATTTGGGGGCAACCTAAAGCAACATGAGATAAGGCATAAAGTCAGGGCAGGGATCAGTAGGAGCCTGACTTAATTCCAAATCAGTGAAGTTGACCAAGGACTTTGACTTTTTCACCTGGAGAGAGATTCTAGGCTGAGATCAAATCAAGGAATGGGGTGATTAGATGCCCTTGGGTGAGAGCTAAATCAGAGGATCAATGAAATCATCACAGGTGACAGGACCAATATGAGAACATCTGATTGCCAGGTGGAGGACTATTTATTATACGGATGATGAGGAGCTCCTACAGGTGTTTAAACAAAGAAGCAAGGCAATGTATAGCCTGAGGTCAATCAATGCTTTCTCTGCCTATGTGCAGGACTTTTCTGCACACCCGAAATAAAAGGAAGCAAAACACGTGATATGTGCTATACCATCCACATAATAACATGGAGGAAAATTCATAGTGCTTGGAGAGAACATGAGGAATAAAAGTAATTCCAAGTTTTCCAAATGGAGACGTTCTAGTCTACTAAGGAAAGGCTGATACATTTTGAAAAAGCACTTCACAAATAAAGATCAAACAATTTGGGCCTACTGGTACACAACTATAATCCCAGGTAGAAAGGCTGAGGCAGGAGGATTTTAAGTTTGAGTCCAGCGTGGACCACTTAGAAATATCCTGTCATAAAATCAAACTAAAAAGGATTGGTGATGTAGCTCAAAAGTATAATTCTCTTGGGTTCAGTCACACACACACACACACACACACACACACACACACACACACTGGAATAGCTAAAAGAGATTCCAAGTGATTATACTTTAACTCTGAAAATAATTTTGTCACAAAGGAACACAAATGGATTAATGGAAAATTTGGAGCTCTGGAATTTGGGTAAAATGAAATATCTTAAAGTGTACTGTAAGATTAAAAATAGTAGTAAAATTAAGATATCATCCCTGAAATTCATTTCTCATTTTTAAGATGAATGGCTCTTAATTCTCAAGATTAACCACAAGGGAAAAGTTACAGAGACATAGCCAATGAATATTTTTATGGCTTTGCCCTCTCTGTCTACAGGTAGAAAAATTTGAGCTTAATTATTCTATAATCATTATCATTTTCTCAGTCCTATTGCTCTTTGACCTTATACCAGAGTCTCCCTGGATTGCTTAATATTCTCTACCATTTTAAAATCAAATTTCCCACATTGCTTTCATTTAAGGTCACATACCCATTGATATAATCACCTGATTAAAAAACCTTTAGCTTCAGTGTTAAAAGTATACTGCTTTTATCTTCAAATGGAATGAGTTCAGATGGTCCCAAGAAATATTTTGAAATTGTCACTTAATTTTTTATAGCTAACAAGCTGTTCTACAAGATCATGATGATTATCCACAAGGTTGTGTAATTTATCTTAGAAAAAGTTTTTTTTTTCCTATAGTATAATTGATGTCAATAAACCAAAATTCTCTAATATTAAGATTAGTTAACATAGATCTTTAAAATTACAACTTACCATGGGATGCACACCAAAGTTTAAAATGTTTATTTCTACTTTGTCTTTCAGTAAAACAAATGAACATTTCTAAAGTATCAATTCCTATTTGCCTGATTTATATTAACTAGTCAGATTTTATTGCTTTTGATATCACATGATATCTGGTGCTAAGTATAATGTGAAACTCAGAAAAAATTGCAGATTAACGATTTTTGTAAGCATGAGAATATTTAACATATCAGAGATAATAACCTATTAAGAATTATCACAATGCTGTAATGTGTCTGTTCAATAGCTTAAATTTAGCTCCAATTTTTAAATAAAAGATAAAAATGTTAGTTGCTGATGCTAATGCTAATTTTGTGTGTGTGTGTGTACTGGAGAGTGAACCCAGGGTTGCTTAACCACTGAGCCACATCCTCAGCCATTTTTTATTTTATATTTTGTGACAGGGTCTTGCTAAATTGCTGAGGCTGACTTTGAATTCGCAATCCTCCAGCCTTAGCCTCCTGAGCTTCTGGGATTACAGGCAGACACCACTGTGCCCTCCAAAATATTAACACTGAAGAGTGAGCAACATCTTTTCTAGAATACTATTTAAATTTACTAAGTCTTACCCCAATTGTTATTGGATCCAGAAACCGTGGGATAAAACTGATACTCAAGACATGTGTCTCAAATATGTGTAAAATGTTTTTGTGCTAGGCTGAGGGAGTCTCTCTGGGATGATGCTTAAACATAGCTCTAAAGTGGTATTTAAACTTGGAAAGTTAGGATTTGCAAGAAATTTGACTCCTCTGATCATTTCAAAAAGTTTTTGACAAACCAAGAAAATAAAAGTTTTTTCCATCCAATCTATTGTGCTGAAACTTTTGGTTGGCTTTCTATTTTTGAAGATTAATTCTGTGCATCTTAACAAAGAAGCATACATGCACACAGACACACACACACACATATGTGCACACATGCATGCGTGCGCGTGCACACACACACAAACTTGTTTGGTTTCAAAAGTTCAAGACTTCTTCCCATCTTGTCTTCAAATATGCAAAGTACCTGGGATGTTTGGCAGAGCCAAGGCAGCTTCTCATCTCTGCCCTAATACTGAGCCGGAGTCGTTCAGCCTTAGATTCACATAGGACAACTGCATGCCAGAGAATTTCAACACATAGCGGAATGTTTGCACCCAGATTTCTCATCACTGCAGATACAGGAATACAGTTCTAAATCTCTACTGCCTTTTGCCTCAGCTTCCTTTATTTTCCCAAGTTTTCAAGGGAAAAAGTTTACTCCCACTCTCATTTTTTTTCTTCCAAGGCTCCTAATTATCACCATCAGTAGTAACAACTCAGTCTTAATAGTTCTATGTTGACCCAGGCAACTTTTTGATGCATAGGTTACAGAGCAGTCCCAGTTTTCCCCTAGTTTTCATGAGCAACTCAACCTAGGAGAATTTCGTTTTTCCTCAATCTGTAATACTGGTATCAAAAAATTGTTGGGAAATTATTTTCTAAGATTTCCTGTTCTGCATGTCTTTATGCCATTCCTGTTTGCTTGTTTTATGAAAGATGAAGATTTCTGATTGCATATTTAGACATTATATGCTACAACTCAGCAATGTACACTCAGTGCTAAGTGTCAGGACCCTATGTCCAACCCTTTGTGTTTACATACAAGGAAGGAAGTCTTGAGAGTTGCAGATTTAACAGAAAACACAAACCAGTAATAAAAAAGGGTGGACCCAATCTTGGGTCTTTGGAACCATACAATAGTTTTACACAAGTCTCCTGATCTCCTTTATTATACCACTGCCATATGAATTAACATTTAATAATGCTATCTACATTTTTGTTAAGTTTGATATAAATAATATGATTTTTACTCAGTTTTATACAATTTAGTAGTGAATTCTCCCAGCCACAGTTAATCATGATCTGAATAGATGTTGAAATTTTATTTACTCTTTGGTATCAGGGATTGAACCCAGGGGCATATTAACCACTGAGCCACATCCCATCCCTTTTTCATATTTAATTTAGAGACAGGGTCTCACTGAGTTTCTTAGTGCCTCACTAAGTTGCTGAGGCTGGCTTTAAACTCAGGATCCTCCTGCCTCAGCCTCCCAAATCACTGGGATCACAGGCGGGTGCCACTGTGCCCAGCTCAACATTACAATTTTGACTACCTTAGTAGGACACATCAGAGAATTGGGAGAGCCACACCTTTGAAGGCACTAAGACAGAAAGCACAGCAGATTGTCATTCCAATTTGCCCTCTTCTCCCAATAGTCTCACCTTCCCAAAAGGAAAGTGTTGGAAAGCTAACAATAGCTTCCATATTTTAGAACACCATTGAAAGAAAAGAAATACAAAGCTCACACCTGCAGGATTTTAGTTAAACAAGGAAATAGTTATGAAAGCCACATTACTGAAGAATCTAGAACTTGTTAGGAACTGAACAAATCCTACATGTAGCCGAATGCATATCTGAAATTGAGGCTGGAACACCTCTTGCTTTATGATCTCTTTCGACTTCTTTTTCATATACTATTGATGAACTTAGCCACATTCAACTGATACACTTGTTTCCCTTTTATATAGATATATAATACACGACCACCCATATTTTTGATAGTAATTTCTGTTGCCACTGACAACAAAACAAACAAAAAGTCATGTTTCTTAGCCTAAAAAGGAAAACGTTTTGCTTACATCAACATGGAAAGAGCCAGAATTTGGCCTCAAGAACACTGAATGCAAAGACTTAACCACTGTCCAGATATTTCTCTTTCTCTACATTGCTTATCTTCACTTTCCTCTCAATATTGGCTTCATTATCTGCTACTAAGTCTGATACAGTCTTTTTCTATATAGCAAGGGACATTTATGCCAGCAACTCTGAGCTTACATCCGGCATTGCAAAAGGGAGAAAAGGAAACTCCCCACCAATTTAACTTAAGTGGATACATCCTTAGGAAGGCTTCTGTTTGTCATGTCTTGGATTGGGTACCTGACTTGTATTAATCCCAGTAGTCAGAAGGCTAGAGTACTATCCTTAATCATGTGTCCCTCTCTGCTGCCCAGCCAACAGGGTTTTTTGCCAGAATAAATTCAAATAGCATAGACAGAACTATTTTAGGATCTCAAATTAAGTTGCTCATCCCAGATTGCTCCCATCAATAGCTGATGGCCAACACTTCCTTGATGCTTAGCAGATTGTTAGCAATTGCCCAGATGAACTGTTTTTTTATTCTGAGTGCCCCATGAGATGGGCTCTATTATTTCATTTTGCAGATGACAAAAAAAAAAAAACCCTGAAGCTCACTGAGGTTAAAATATGTGTCCACATCACATAGCTAGGGAGTGGCAAAGTCATAAGCAGATTGGTTCCAGGACTTACACTATTAATCCCTATTAATTTCCACAGGTTTTTGCCTTTAGAATCATAATCTTTTACATCCTAGACGCCACAAGTGGCAAACTTGTGGCTGTCTATACTGTATTAGTTGGCTTTTTCACTGCTTTGACTAAAAGAACAATTTTAGAGGAGGAAAAGTTTATTTGGGATTCATGGTTTCCAAGTTCCAAGTCCCTAGGCAGCAGGCTCTATTCTTCGGGATTCAAGGCTGAACATCATGGCAAAGAGTGTGATGATCAGGAAGCAGACAAAGAGACCCTACTCCCCAGATACAAAATATATACACCAATGCCACACCTCCAATGACCCCCCTCCTCCAGCCACACCTTACCCATCTTCAGTTACCAATCAGGGGATTAATTCACTAATTGGGTTAAGGCTCTCATAACCCAATCATTTCTCCTCTAAACCTTCTTGCATTATCTCACACATGAGTTTGGGGAGATACCTCATGTCCAAACCATAACATCTACAGAGATCCTTCCTTTCTTATGTCTGATCATTCCCACTTTAACAGAATTTTCAGATCCTTTCTTCCTATTAGCTCATTTTACCACCCCCATAACCTCTTCACTTGTTACCATTCAAAGCACTGCTTTTTACTCAGTACCTCCACTTTGTTGCCTGTTTCTCATTTTCTACAAATCCCCATTTCAGTCACCTGCCCTGTGCTTAACTCCTACTACACACCTATTTCAAGTGGTGCTCAGTGACAGTGATGGCACTATCACTGAGTCTTCAAATGATAAATTCAATTCTGGCTTTTACCTCTGCTTACTTAACCGTCTTACCTCTTGCTTTTCAAAGCTCCATTCCCCTTCCACTCCTAGGAAGCATCTCTGCATAATATGTATTGGAACATGCTGTTTGGGGGCACTCCTTAAATGATGCACTTGACACATTTCTCCAAGGTTCTGTCCTTTATCCTTTTATTTTCTTGGTCTGTTCAGAGTTTCTTTGAAATTCTTGCAGACCAGTAGATTAACCCTTGTCTCCACAAGGGTAACTCCCATGCCTATAGGTCCAGTACTGAGTACTTCTCCCTGAGTTCTAGACCCATGTATCTGATTTCTTTAAGTATCTCCATTTTGACCTCCTCATATAGGCCATAGGGATCCAATGGATAATTTTCAACAGGACTGAAGTATGTTCAGACTCTCATTTTATGAAAACAGGCAAGGCTTCTTAGGAAGCAACATGAGGTTGGATCTTCCAAGAAGATCTTTTGAGAACATATTGAAATGGTTTCGAAATAATAAAACATTGAACTAGAACATTTCAGACGGAATAAATGGATGAGATATTTCAGATGTAAAATAAATGAAATATATTGAAAGATTTGATTCAGTTCTGAGATAGGAAGTGCTTAGGAGTGACTATCTGACTTAGATATGCCATCAAAAGAAACTTGGATACATGGGGAAGAATGATTGCTGAAAGGGAAGCCAATAAATTCAACTGTAAGACTGAGTCCTTCTCCTCTTCTCTCCTTTCACTCTGAAGTTTAAACACACACACACACACACACACACACACACACACACACACACACACACTTTAAATATATATATATTTACTTTAGGTTATGTGGACTCCAGGCTTATCCCTCTGTCTGCTAGATAAAGCCCACATAATCCCCCTTACAAAGCTAAAGCAGAAACATTTTAAAGAGAGCAAATGTATAAAAAATTAGCTGCTACTCCAGAAGGAATTCTCTAGGTTAAAGCAAACTGTCTGGTGCCAGAACAAATGAATTTGTAGTTACTTGCTGAACTATATCTTTCTGATGAAAATGCTCCCCTTCCTGGTTTGCCCAATCCCCTGGTCCCCTGCATTGACTTTGATCATAAACCTTTGATCCCTCTTCTTCTCTAGACCCTCTTTTCAGTGTTTGCTCATTCTTCAAAAAGTCACTCTTAGTACCATCAATCTATTTTGGCTACGGTTAATCACTCTGGAGTTTTATTTTAAGGAGCTTTACATTTTATTCCCTTTTACCTAATTTCTTTGCCATTTGTCCCTGCCCCTCCCTATCCACCCCCACTGGGCTGGGGATTGAATCCAGGGCCTCTACCACCTAGCAACACTGCCAGTCCTCCTTTTTATCTAATTTCTACAATAATCCTCCCCTGACTGAAATTTGATCAGCTTCCAGCTGCAAACTGAGACTTTACATTTTGTTTTGTACAGATACAATGAAGATTAGGCCAAATGTTCCCTACCTTAGGTTAGTAATCCTTATATAGTTACCTATCACAACAATGTTCTAAAACAGGCTAATGTTAACCTTGTTATCATAAAAGCAATACCCTAAAAACCAGGCATGAATTAGTACTTCATGTATATGAGACAGATATTTTATATTGAAATATTGAACAAATTCCCTCTTGCTTTGCAATGTAAATGATGATCCATCTTTTTGCCTTTAACTGTGCAAAAGGCATGGAACAAAGAAGCGGATTAGGAAAAGAAACTTAACTCCACATAGAAGCCAGTCCCCAGGAAATCCTCCCAAGGAGAACCACCCTATGCAATCTCCCTGTGCATGGCCCATGGCCTTGTATGAGGAAAAGTCAGCAGAAAAACTCTTCTTCTTCCAATGGGGTCCAGTGTTTGGGGGCCCACAAATCAACTGACAGTAGACAGATTGAAAGAAGCAAAGACAAGGTTTCTCTGCCTAGCACTCAGGGCTGAGTCAATCATTCAACAGCCAGAGAGAAAAGGTTTATATTCCAAACTTAACAAAGGGTATGTGCATGAAGGGGCTTCAGTGGGAAGTTTGAAAGGTTCTATGTGGTTTTTGATGCTAATGGAAATGGACAGTCTGTCTCCATGGCAGTTGCATTTGCAGGAGACTCCCTTGGAGGGTAGGTTCAATGGCAGCTGCATTTTGTGCAAGTTCTGTTTTAGTCAGATAAGGGAAGTTCAAATGTGATTTCTTCCTGCATCTTATTTAAACTTGAAATGTTTTCATTGTTAAATAATCTTAACACCCACTTTGGAGGCTTGAATGGGAATCACAAAACTATTAGTCTGTTCTCAAATACACATATCCAGAGCAGGGTGGGTAATGGACATTCAATGACCTTCAAGAGTTTATTCATTATAAACACCCATTTATCCTTAAGGGCTTGACTGATGACTCTGCTTAAGCCACATTGTGAGATGGAGGTGGGGGTAGAAGCATCTCATGGCACTAGCAAGCAGGAAAAAGGCATATAATATCATCTACAGCACTACAAAAACTCACAATGGATGAGGTAGGTATTAAATTTCATATTTATCTCTCCATAAATTTGATTGATATACCGCTGCCACACCATCTATCAAGTCTGAATTCTGCCTTTTTTGGCTTCTCCCCTTCAAGGACATTTTAATTTGGTACAAATTTAATAGAAATATTTGAGAGTTGAAGGGACATACAATTTTTCTGCACAGGGTCCTTTGTCTCCCAATAGAAGGGAAATATAATTTAATATGTTTTTAAAAGAATGAACTACTAAATACGTTTTGTAAGCTTTTGGATGAGATCATCAGGTAAAAAGAAAATCACTTTCCTGAATAAAATAATTCAAAGTTCTGCTGAAAAAAATATTTTGTAAATGAACTCTATTTAATATAATTATAAATTTTATTAAGAGCCAATTACTACTAGTTTCTGGATTTTTATGGTGACAACATGCAACTCTCTAGTGCATAAATATGAGTCTAAACGCATTGTCTCCAGCATTTATATGTAGCCTGTTTTGAACACATGAGAAAAAGTACTGCACCTGGATCAAAAATCACAGTTTATTTATTTAAAACCTCTGTTGAAGCCACACCCATAAAAAGTATTAGCAGGAATCTCATACCTCCTGAGCCTGCCTCCAGGACTGTTTTAACGATTTATAATGCCCTGAGAGATTGAGGTCTATATATGAAATCTTAATTCTTGCTCTGAGCCTTACAGATTTTATCCAAGAACTAATAGTGTTAGTGTAAACTTACCCTAAAGGGTCAGACTTGCTAATGCACATTTAATTCCTTCCATGGAAGACCATCTCCCCTGAGAAAACTATCCAATCATAAAAGTAACAAAGATTTGCAGCAAGGGTCTGACACTGAATATAGAATAAGTAGAGAATGAGATAGCTGGGTTTTGATCACAGCCCTTAACAAAATCCCTTTACCGCTGGGATTTTTGGTTAACCAAAGCTCATCACTTCTAATCTGGAGAAATGCAGGAGACCCTGAGGCCCAAATAGGAGAAAGTTATGTGGCCAACATGGTAAATATATCTCTAAAAGGAAAATGTCATTACTTAAGGAATGAGCTAGTAGGAAGTTACAACAAAATTCGGATGTCTTAGAAAGGAACCATCATTATTGCTTACAGTCTCTGAAGGTATGCTCTCTCAAGTTCTAGGTTTGATATAAAAGGAAATATAACTTCCCTTAACTGCATAATTCAATAGTTCTACATTATGTTCTTTTTAAAAAAAAAATGCCATACTGGGGATTAGAGCCAGGTTTTCGCATATGCTAAGCAAGCACTGTACTACTGAGCTGCATCCCCCAGAATTTTTTATTTTTATTTTCTATTTTAAGACAGAGTCTCACTAAATCGCCCAGCATGGTCTTGAATTTGCAATCCTCCTTCCCCAGCCTCCTGGGTAGCTGGGATTACAGGCATGCACCACTGTGCCCAGCACATTAGATTATTTTTATTGCTTGAAAAACATTCCTTGCCAGGCACAGTGGTGCATGCCTGTAATCCTAGCAGCTCTGGGAGGCTGAGGCAAGAGGATCACAAGTTCAAAGCCAGCCTCAGTAATGGTGAGGTGCTAAGCAACTCAGTGAGACCCTGTCTCTAGAAAAAAAAAAAAATACAAAATAGGGTTGGGGATGTGGCTCAGTGTTTGAGTGTCCCTGGGTTCAATCTCTGATACCCACCTACTGCCCCCCCCCGCAAAAAAAAAAAAAAGAAAAAGAAAAAGAAAAACATTCCTGAGTTTTGTAGCATGGTTTCCAACAATATCCACTCTTTTTTTAGGATGATAATAAATAATAATTCTGAATAAACATCTCACCAGAGTATCAAGCTTATTGGAAATTATGACAAGTGAGTAAGGCTGATTTGTGTTGATAAGTAACATAGTATACAAGTTTTGCCTGAAGATGGAGATATAAAATTCATTAAGTGTACTTTTCAATTTCAAGTGTATGCCCGCCCCCATATCTGTAGATACTGGTGAAGGATAAAAATTACTTCATTTAATGGTACTTATGATTGTCTTTTAGAGAGACATTATGACATAATCACAAAACTTGGAATTACATGACAAGGGATTCTCTGCCCAAACTTGTACAAATGACATTGCCTAGATGTATTGGTCATTCCTCCATCAATTTATAAAAGAGCTGGAAAAATTCTTTCCAGATGCCCAGTTCACATGAAGGAAGAGACTTCACAGAAAATGTGCTGGCTACCTTAACTTTCCCTCCTACTGAGTTTTGAGTCACTTGATGCTCCATTCAGGTCTCCCTCACCTTCTTGACCACCAATATGACAGCCAGTTTTATGTAGGACAAAGCATAATGTGCTCTACTTGAATTTTTTTTTTCTTAATACATACTACGAATACGTCAGGAGCTTTTCCTTATTGAGGTTGACAAGTTCAAGAAATAATTTTGTTCCTTAGTATACCCTACGCATGCCTTTATGACTCATTTCTTTAACATTTACCTCTCCAAAGTAGTTAATTACTTTGTCAAGTAGTTAATGATTTCATTTAAGTTGGTAAATTACTCTAATTACAGCAATTGTTTAATTATAACTGAAAATGCATATGGATGTCTTTGAATCTATCTAATTAGAAATAAAATTACCCTCTTTTTTGGAAACCCGTTTCCCTCCAAAGCTGGAGAGATTTTTGATGGGTGCAGCACATCCATTTCCCAACCAATCCCCTTCACTCTGCCAAGGGCCTTCCTGATGTCCCATTATTACTAAAGACCCTGTGCTCATTCCATGCAGGTTTTTAGTTCCTTTACTTTCTTGGAAGCTTGCCTAAGTGCATGACTTCAGGATTCTTAGTAATGTAATCATTTAGTCAACAGTTTGCAGTCAGTGGATATTCTTCTGCACAGGAGTATATGCTAATGTTTTCTTTTGTTGTGAGCTGATTACTTTAACCTCAAGTCCCAATAAACAAGCCAATCATCCAACAACCAGGCAATCTCCAGTTCTCTAAGATGCAAAACAAAATCACAAATTCCTTGTGGTTTAAGAGAACCGAAACAGACTGTGTGTTTATTCCCCAGAGTTCACTCTGTTTCTGTCAAAGGTAATACATTTTTAATATACAATTAAGTGTTATGATAAAAAATACATAACTGTGTGATTCTGAACTTTCCTACTGCTGAGTGAATTCTGTGTATTTTCAATAGCTATTTTACTGAATATAATTGGAATATTTAAAAAATTCTATTGAAAATTACTAAGTGATCTGCTCTTTGTGATAAAAGAGTTGTCCATAGTACACATTTGTATTTTAATTATTTATGGAACGAACATTAAAAACTAATACCAATTGAAAATCAACTAAATTTTAGTTTTATCTACTCCAAAGAAAAACAAATTTACCCAAGGCCTGGAGAGGTGTATGGACATGCCTTTTCCCTAGTTAAATGTGAGTTCTTCTGGGATCTGTACTCATATTTTCACGCAAAGCAGCCCTATGCGGGTCCATGACTGTCTGGTTTCAGTACTGCTACTCACAGCTCCCAGTAGAGGAAGGGCACAGAATCCATGGCTATGAACTCAGAGAGTAGAGAGCAAGGCCCCCTTCAAAGGCAAGGGAAGCATTTTCTCTCTTCTCTGAATTCAGAGGCTGCTCAGAGTCAAATTCAGACTTTCAAAGGTGGAGAAGACATTGAATAAATAGAAAACAACAATCTTTATAAAATAATTTGGGAGCATAAATGAAAATAAATATGCTTGATTTAAGCTTCTTGTTGTCCTTGTTAAAATACCTCATTTGTCCAAAACAAACTTCTAGAAACACTGCTAAGTACTATCATAAAATGAAAATCACAATGATTTGGCTAAAAAGAAATACTGATAGATTCTCATGTAAAATAAAGGAGAACAGACAGGAAAACAAGTAATTTTTATGTCTGTCATTTAGGTACAAATTCCATCTTCCAAGGGAGTATCATTCATTCTTGTTCCAAGCAAACATACCCTTGCTTTCTTTTCACTGGATTCTTGGTTTAATAATTTAGGAATTTTTATTTCATATTTTAAGTCTATTACTTCAGCTGTTAACGGACGAGGTTTCTCTTTAGCTAGATATTTTTTAAGGAGAAATAGTGGTGCTTTGTTTCTACTGGGAATTATTTGGACCTGATCATCTGGAATCTATGCCTGTGATCAAGCAGGGAAACATCATGCAATTATAGCAAAGAGAGGAGTAAAAACACATCAAGAATAATGTAAAATTGAAGTTTAGTGACTTCCATTAAAGTAAGTATCAAACTGATTCAACAGAAGTTGCTACATAATCATTCAGTCCTTTGTTATTTACTTTCAAACATATGTAGTATCTTAATACACAAAATTTTGACAAGAATTTAATGGAAAAAGTCACTAACTATGATTCTGTGTGTCTGGGTGGGTGTGAGTGAGGGTGTGTGTGTACAATGGTACACATGGAGGAAGGCCAATTCTTAGCAACAAACTTGAAAGTTAATCTTCAAAAATTAGAACAGTCCTATTAAATAATCGCATATTTTACTTAATTACGGCACTAAATGCCTCCAGAAATTAAAATTATAGGATTACATTTATAGAAATAAAACTTGACAGATTTTATCATTTAAATAGAATTATAAGGTTTAGCAAATGAAAATACAAGATACTAGGAAAATTTAAATTTTAAATAAATCACAAACAAGGTTTAAGTATATTCCAAATACTGCATAAGCCATACTAAAAAAAAAAAAAAAATTGCAAAGCAAGGATGTGAGAATGTGTTTGCTTAGAACAGGAATTAAGGTTGACTATTGGTGTCTGGAATTTGTATTTCTGCAGCAGATACATAATTACTTATTTTCCTATCTGTTAATCTCTAAAAATAGAAAATCCCTTATTTTGCACATATTTATATTTTCAAATAATTTGCTGTTTATCTGAAATTAAAATTTAACTGTCATTTTATATTGTATATTAGCAATATTGGAAAATTCTAGAATTACTTTTAGTATCAGGGAACTTTAATACTAAAAAAAGAAAGAAAGTTGATCTAAGTGTTAACCTAGGAGAGATCTCTCAAATGATCAGTACTCAGCAGAAACATTTTTCAGTACATATGAATTATAATTCTTTTGCAAACCAAAGTGCCTAACGTCAATTTTGTAGATTTTTTTTTAACCATGTACTTTGAGGAAGTAGGGGAAGAAAAATGTTCTTAATATCCTTACAGTAAGCACCTGTGTTTCCCTTTCCAGGTTGTTCCACACCAGCCCACTCTGTCCTTACTTAAGACAGTCACTGATCAGTTGTCCATGATTCTTCAGCTGATTCTGACTTGGTCCAGAGTCTGTCAACCCTCAACTCAGATTCACTCCATGAAGTCTTCAAATCAACAGCTGACCAAAAACCTGACTGAAATGTTTACTGTCAGGTGGGCGCTCCTGAGGTGTTGTTCTTATCTATCTTCAACTATTTAATATAATTGATAAGGGTTAGTTAACACTTCAATGACCATAAAACCACTTCACTGCCCTTTGCCTGGAGAAGACCCTCATTAGCATTAGATGGACTACAACTTAATGTCAATCCCACACATTTGTTCTAGAAACTGTTACTTTGGGCATCTGTAATACAAGCTCTTGGCACTCAGGGGGAAAAAAATTCATTTGCAATGAGCCTATTCTTATCTCAGCTTAGAGTTACTCTAACAGGGCTCCTGAAAGTGAGATCTGTGTGAGGGATTCATTGATTAGGTAAGGTAGAGGCTCAATGATTCATGTATCTTTGCACACACCAGAGCTGACCCTGTAAGCCACTGGGAGTAGGACAGAAAGAATATTCAACTTTAAGTCATACCAGAAGGATGAGAAGTCATATTATGCATTTATTTGATTATATAATTATTGTTTGTATCCCCCCCCGCCACTCCCCCCAAACACACACCGAATTAGAAGGTAAGATCCACAAAGACCAGGATCTTGTCTTACTTTCTATTGTGTATTCTGTGCTAGACCAAAGCCTGGCACATAGCAAGAAGTGAGTAAGAACTTTTAAATAAATAGATAAATGGATGAATGGATGAATTAACTGATTATTAATTTTACCTAAACTGATAAAATGATGTTCAGCACCTTCAGGAAAAAAAATTTTTTTTTTGGAGATTTCTTTCAAGACTCTAGAATAGAAGGGATAAAAACCTTACATATTTTTGTTATCCTGTCAGAAACGAAAGTCTGTAAAAAACATTTCCAAACCACAGGGCAGAATTTTCCAACTGGAAACCGATGGGCTAGAATCAGGCTGCTGGTATTCTTGGTTTGATAAGCACAGAAAGGTCATGTGTCACCTGACAACAGGGACACATTCTGAGAAATGTTTCATTAGGCGATTTCATTGTAACGTGGACATCGTAGGGTATACTGACACCAACTAAGACAGCTACCGTGTCACCAGGTGATATAATTATATGGAACCACTGTCATATATGGGGTCCATCACTGACCAAGACATTGCTATATGACACATGACTGTATTATAAAACAAAATTTATATTTTTTAAAAGGTTCCTGTTTCTCTTTTAAAAATCACAAAGATGTATAATATCTGGTTACGCTTTCCACATAGCCACAGGCAGGTGGTCATGGCAGTGACTGCCCCCTGGGACAGTACCTCCCTTCCTCAGTTCACCGCAGCTGCTTCTACTCCTTATTGCCATGTGTCCAGGAGACCTTGGAGTTCATGACTTCTAACAAAATTTTAGCTTCCTCTGTCTACATTATCTCCTTTTTTTCCAAAAAGTGTAAGAAAACACTCAAAGAAAAAGTACATAAACATCCTAAATTTGAGCTAACTAGCAAACTGCTCTAAAGTTTTAAGAAATTTCATCAATGAGAGAGCAAATTAATCTGAACAGAAAGGCAGGGAAAGAGCAAAAACCCTACTGTGTGCAACTGAGGTAGAATACAATCTTATAGCAAAGGAATTAGAAGGGTAGGCTGGCGTGCCTTGACTATCTGTCCCTGGCACTGAAATGAAAAGAGCCAGAGTAGATGTGGGGCAGCCTCTCCTTTCCTGTGTGAGTGCAGGTTTGGGGAAGAGTTGAGTAGTACCACCCCACCTTCTGTTGCCCCACGGTAACTACTACTTCTTCTTCTTCTTCTTCTTCTTCTTCTTCTTCTTCTTCTTCTTCTTCTTCTTCTTCTTCTTCTTCTTTTTTTTTTGCACCTACCACATGGCAGTCATTCACAGGAAACTACTGGACAGGTGGTCAGGAGAGGTCATGATGAATGAAAATGGTGATGACCAGGAGGATCCAGTATCCAGTAGAATAGGAGGTGATGAGGGAAGAGACAGGAAGACTCTGATAAAAGTGCTGGCTAAGATCTGTGGCTCTTCAAATACTCCATGTATTTACATTATCATCTGGAAGGACAGAAGATTTTTAAAAACTGCAATTGAAGAATTAGAATTCATACTGTAGAACCATCAAGGGTAGAATGTAGACTGTATAGAATTGGATCAGTGAAGTTGAGAGAAAATGCAGGATGGTTTTCTTCAATACCATGGGAGAACAGGGGCAGATAGAACATATGAAAGACAGAAAATGGAGATCCAACTGGATGCGCTTTAATTAGTGTTTTTCAGAGTTAGGCTACATGCATTTGCTGTGAATACTGAATTAGTGAGTACCAAACCATTGCTCTTAGTGGAAATACAAGTTTCTGCAAGCTTCAGGTAACAAAATTTGGGGCAATGGATCGATACTAATTTTTTTTTTTAATCTAAAGACACCTATTTTCTGTTTGTAGACAGATACCTTATTTAATCTGTTTCTTAAAAATAGTTTAGTATATATAATATTTATTTTTAACATTTTTCATACTCTACGGTCTTTTGAAATATACAATCGAGGCAACACTAAGAAGGGTTTAAACTTCCCTAATCCTGGGTAATGTGACTATAAATTTCTTTGGCTCTTAATTCACAATACTACCTCTTCATCTTTTTCTTTTTTTCCTTTTTGAGAGTTTTTTAAAGCAATTTTAAGTTCATAGCAAAACTGAGAGTTAGGCACAGAGATATCCCACTATGCTTTATTTTTTATTGGTAGTAATCTCATGAACCCATGTATTTAGACACTCCTCTGTAACTTCTCATGCACCATAGATATCACTTCAGCCCTTTGTAGAGCAACTTAGGTACAAAGTGGTAAAATTCCCATTCCTTTTCCAGATAGACTATATTGTTGGTTCATTAACATTGAACTCAAGCCACACTAGTTCAGTGCAGGTCTGTAGTCACCTAATAGTAATGTATATTTTTTATTGATAGCTTTTGTAGTTGAGCACATTATATGTCAGACATTGTAAGGATTTTAAGTTCATCAAGTCACTTCTGCATAAAATACATATTATCTTATTTTGCAGAAGAGGAAGCTATGAGACAGAAAGTTACCAGTTAGTTATCATGGATTTTAAAATTTCTCTTAGTATGTTCGAAGAAATTTATATTTTGTTTTGTTTTTGTACATATTTGGAATCAACATGGGTACCTAGAAATAGAAATATTATATTGAACCCCTTTCTCTCTAATAATATTCTTTGCCTGAAATCCTTCCTGAATTTATAATAGTTATCTGGATATTCTGGAGAAAAGTACTTTATTGCAAATATCACACAACACACCCTTTAGTGCTGGGGTTGGAATCCTGGATCTTGCTTATACAAGGCAAATGTTCTACAACTGAGCTACACCTCTAGCCCTTATATGTTCATTTTCTTAATAATGCCTTAATGAGCAGAAATTTTTAATTTTGATAAAGTATGATTTGTAACTTTTTTTCCTTCTTAGAGTCAGTGCTTTCTGAGTCATCTCTAAGAATCATATGTCTACCGCACAGTCAAGAAGATAATTTCATTTTCCCATCAAAGCTTTTATGCTTAAGTTTATTGTCCATCCTGAATTAATTTTGTGTCCCATGTGACTCCTTTTTTTTTCTTTTTAACAAAAGCATGTCATCTGCCTCCTTTGGTTTGCTCTCTAAAGACATCTAAGTAGTTGTTTTGTTGTTTGCTTTTAAATTTTGTCTTGGCTATGAATATTAGTAGGATCAATGCAATTCAAGCTCCTTGTCCATTAACAGAACCTTTTCCAACATGATCAACTTCTCGTGCCAGGGTATCTTGGTGATAATGCTTAACTAGCTAATTCCTTCTTCTGGCCTCATGCCAAACTAACTTAATTTCAACTTGTGCCATGATCTGAGAGTTGATGTACCCCAGGACCAGGCCTACAATTGGTGTTTGAGAAACATGAAAAAATTTAGGTCAGGTGATGTAAAAAGTGTTTGTTTTATTATTTTTTGCTTATCTATCTATCTATTTATTTATTTTGGTGTCAGGGCTTGAACTAACTACTGAGCCAAAACCCCAGACTTTTTTTTTTTTAATATTTTATTTAGAGGCAGGATCTTACTGTCTTGCTTAGAGCCTCCATAAATTGCTGAGGCAGACTTTGAACTCGCAATTCTCTTGCCTCAGCCTCCTGAAAAAAGTGTTTGTTTTAAATAGAATGATAAGCAATCCTACCTTAGAGACTAGTGACAGTAGTGTTAGGGCTCCACAAAGAAGTTATTTATTACTTTGGGTGTATCTATAACAATTTATTCATTTTACTAATTTGTACTAATCTTTTAGTTTGCAATAAATCTTTACTATAGCAATGAGATAAAAAAATACATGGGTAAAATGAAAAATTAATAGTGAATTTCAATTTCTTAGGAAAGTTGATAGAAAGCAAGTACTTTGTTTATATTTACCATCCAATGTGGTAGCAATTTTAATAGCAGAAGTTGTGCAAACCTGCACAAACAAATTTGCTCAAGAGCTACCAGCATCTACTTCAAAAATTAGCAGTTCTATCTACCCAATGACTTAACACACCTACAGGGGGACTTGCTATCACTTTATGCAGTACAACTTTTCAATTAAAACAAACATCTGTTCTAGATTAATTGTAGTTCTAACCTTTCATATGACTATACAAATACAGCAATAGTTGTTAACGTATTGGCTTTGTTAACGGAAATAAAACTTTAAAAGTAGTTCAATGAAACCAGTCTCATATCAGTCTCATCAGAGGCCTCCAAGAGATAAGTAGTTAGATTAATTTTTGAATGTCTTGTTCTTTTCATCAAATTTTTAAAATTAAAGTAAGATTCTTTTAAAATTTATCCTTTCAATTGAACATCCACATTGTCTGAAAGTTGTTATAAATTAGTTATACATTTCAGTACAAAATATAAAGTTACGTTTTTGTTGATATTTCAAATAAAAATTGTTCAGGATGGCAGCACTTTATTTAAAACATTTTTATTAAATGAGGATATTAATGAACAAAATGCATTTGGAATTGATAATGATATACATATAATTTAAAATTACATTCAATATTTTGCCAATTGAAATAGAAGTTGCAGTTATCCAAATTTTCAAGTACTTTTACAGATACTTAGAACAATTAAACTACATAACTGTTGTTTTAGGCTGATGCTAAATATAAAATAAATACTTTATCATGGCATTATATGCTTTCTTTTTTATCTGCCCAATGCCAGTTAGACTTTAATGTAATTTGAGAATCTGGAGAACTACTTTTTTTATTCATTTTGCTAATGAGTCCTCCAAATTGCAGAATCGTTTTGTTCAAAATCATTGGAAAATTTCGAGTCAAAGTATTCAGTGATTGAAGTGCCAAAATACTTCAGCTTTTGAAGCTTTTATTGAATTGCTATTATTGAAAACAAAGCTTGCAAACACAAGACACTTAAATATATTGCTTAATGGGAAAGGAGCCATTGAACAAATTGAATAATAATAGTTCAAATGGAATACAATATTAAAATTTGAAATTCTATAATTGTGCTTCAGAATTGTGCTTTCCAAACTATGGAGGTAAAGAACCAGTTTTTGTTGTGTTTTAAATTTCAATTCTTTACAAAATGATATTTTTGGAAAGTATAATAAAAAGAAGACAGAAAAATGAAAGAAGACATACAAAATGCAAGCCCACATTTAAAAATGATTATCTTAAGTGAACATCAAATTAAATTTTAATATGTATAATTACAGTAATCATAGAAGAAACATAAAAGAATTATAAAAATTATGCAAGCTATCCCTTGAAGTATGCATGCAGGTGACCAATGGAGAGAAATACTATTAGATTCATAAATTTTTGTCATTATTCATAAATAATGAAAAATGATTATTGGAATATGACTTTCTATATGAAAACCTGTATGCAAAATCTTCATAAATAGCGTGTGTAGTAATGTTTATTTCTTAAAAAGACAGTTAAGTTTGGTTCTGATTGTTAATTTATCTAATCCAGATTGAAATAAAAGCAATGCTACTTTCAAAAGATAATACAAATTAAACTGTTTTTCTGTTTTTACTAGTATAGGAACACAGTAAAGAAAGCAGTGTAACAAATATATTAATGGGAATAGAAGAAGAGATTTTGTTTTAGAAATTTCAATGAGCTCATTTTATTATTTTTAATTTTTATTTAAAATAAAATAAGTGATACTGGATTTTCAAAATTTGTATGTAGTCCTTCATATATGACAAGTCCTAGCTATTTGTCTTATAAGGAGATGGTTATGTTTGTTATATTATTTTGTGAAATGAATTAATTTTCTACATGGGATCTTCTTGTGATAGAAAACAAAATTCAAAGCACTCCATCAAATTTATAAAAAGGATTTGGTGATAAACTTTTATGGACGTATAGCATCAAGATTATCACCTACTTAATTGGTAATTATTGTCTAAGCATGTAAAATGTTATAATAATCAATATAAGATCCTTATTTCAAGCTTCTAGTTTAATCTTTGCCCTCCAGTTTTATTTGGCATTGAAAAACCTGTGCATGAAATAAAAACCTTAAAAATTCTGAATATATCATATAAATAGGTTAGTGTCCAGTTTACATAGTTTACATCTCAAAAAAAAATATGAGGCCATACATTTAGTTTTTGACAGAAGCACATTCCTGACAGAAATTTACTCTCAGTAACAATTGTACCTCAGCATGCCATAGCTGTTGTATATGATCAAACTCTGTAGGATCACAAGGTAGAGAAAATTCTTGAATTTAACATTGGAGGCTGGGCTTGATGGTACACACCCATAAACCTAGAGACCTGGGAGACTGAGGCAAGGGTGAAAGTTTGAAGCCAGCCTCAACAACTCAACAAAACCCTCAGCAAGTTAGTGAGAACTTGTCTGAAAGTAATAAATAAATAAGGGCTGAGATGTAGCTTAGAGTGACAAAGCACCACTAGATTCAGTCTCTGGTACAAGAAAAAGAAATTAACATTGAAGTAAAAGTAGAATGAAGTTAATTGGTTTTCTGACTTCTGAAATCACTTCCAACACCATCATCAACATTTGTTATACTACTGCTACAATATTCAAAGGAAGCATGTCTTTTCAAGTGTAAGAGTAAAACTTATTTTGCCCTTGTGAAATAGAGAACAAAAATAAATAATGCACATGTATACTGATACTAGTAAACAAAATAGTCCATATGGGTTATGTAATTGTAGTTGGTTTTGAAATTCATTAAAGAGGTGAGACTAAAAGAAACCTCCATGACCAAACTCCAGATAATGCTAAATTCTCATAACAAATAAAAGGTCCCCAGCTGCTGTCATGCCAGAGTGGATTGGAGAGAAGGGAGATCTGCCACAAATAAAGGTCAATAAGGAACTGGCCTCAGTACCCTTGGGTCTGTGTGTGAGCTGGACAGATGGTTCAATTAAAATTCCAAGAATCCAAGATACAAAAGACTGCTCTACTCTCCAAATCTTTCCCTCACATCTTTAGGGAATAATGAATGTGCCCTAAAATTGGGGCAGAGAAGGAGAGTTGAGGGAAATTGCACCCTTGGCATAAATGGGGGAGGGCAGGAGAGTGGAGAGAAACCTCTGGGTTTATCTCTCCTCCTCAGAACATCAACCAGCCATATCCACCCTCTAGAGGCTAAGAGTTGTGCAACAAGTATTAAAATATGACTCAAGGCAAACAAAGTAGGAATGTGAGCAAAAGAACTCCCTGACACCCCCCAAAATGTTTGCAAGCACCATGTAAAGTAAGGAGAGTCTCCCACAATAGAGAAGGTACTTGGGAGCTAAGCCATGAAATGCACTGCTGAGGCCCTCGGCCTTGCTGAAGAGAAAGGTTAGCTCTATTTTAGATCCCATGATGCATCCTTACATTTGTTTTATTGACTCAATAACCTTTTAGATTTACCCACATAATTACTCTAAGTGTTGCCTTCCATTTCTTTCTAATTCTTTTGAATTTCCCTCTGGAATCATTTTTCTCTACTTGAAAATCACTCTTTAGGACTTCCATAAAATAAGTCAGCTTAATATTAGAAAAATGTCTTTAACATGCCTCAATTTTTGAAGAATATTTTTGCTGGATAAAGATACTTATTATATAAATAGAACTAAGAGTGTAAATGCTCCTTTGAAGGTGAATTCCTTGAAATTCCAGAGGATTTCCCTTTTCATGATCAGTTCATACCATCCCTGAATTGAACATTGTCTTATAGAGAAGCATATGTTTAAAGGAGACAAATCGAAGATTTTGCATGCTACCAGGCTCTTTATGGTCCCAACATTTTATCAATATTATAAGTTTTGGGGGATGGAGCCCATCAAATTCAGACTGACCTAACCATTCCTTTACCTGATCTTGTACAATACCCCTTGACACAAGAACCAAAGGAGGGACAGAGGTCAATGGTATCAGCACCAATAGAAAAATGATTTACCATTTCTTGTAATACTCTTAACCTATCTTAAACAGGAGTTCAAGCGTGGGCTGTACTAGAATGATTATTACTCCCTTCCTAGGATCGCCTGATCCTCTGGATAAAACTTTTAGTTACCACCTCAAATTAGTCTGAATCATTTTCTCTGTAGTGGTCCCTTCTGGTACCTAAAAGATTTCCATGTTGTTAATCTTGACTTTTAGTCATTAAAAAAAGGTAGGGGGATCATAACTTGTAAGAATAAAGTGGTTCTGGAAAAATCATTACCATGCCATTTACAGAGACTAGGGGTGCAATAGGGTAAAGAATAGATATTGGAAGTCTTTTTTCTTCTATAGTTCACTTTTTCCCCTTCAGACCCTCTTCAATGGCTTTTAATGTTCTTCCCCAAACAGACAACTGGTATACCCATCATGTTAATGATTCCTATACTATGACATAGTCTGTGCCCCCCAGGAAACTCTTTTATTTATGAAACCAATTCTTTGCTTGTTTCTCACAAACACACAGTTTGTAATTATTATAGGCTTTTTCTACATCCCTTGTGAAAAAGGTTTCCTTTGAGTAGGTGCCCAGGATCTTCCAAAATGAAGTACACACTATTTTAAAAAATTATCCAGAAGAATTATTAATTTAATTGTGTGTGTTTGCCATCCAAATAACAGTTTCTGCAACAGGGTTTATACAATTGAAAAAGATAGCATAAAATTTATATCAATGAAAAAGGTGGTAAGAAATTAAATCTTAGTTAATATTATAAGTGATACTTCCACAGCTCTTGAAGCTCATTGGATCAATATAAACTTGGTTCATTAATGATCAAAGTAATAACTTTTGATTATCTATTAGCTTGTCACTGCCAACACTTCACTTGGATAAGTTTCTACTGGCCAAATAGAACAATTCATCTCTCAGGGGCTCACTTGTCTCTGCAAACTAGACCCAAATGAAACTTGCAATGTGTTTCCTTGGTCTGAATCCTAGACAGCATTGTGCTCTATCTTTGTGAGTGTTGCAGTTACCAAAGGTGGACTCTCAGAATGCTAAATGCTACCATACAACCACTATCATATTATGTAACCCAAGAAATCCTCATTCAATGAAGGAGGAAAAAGGACATACCCATCTGACTCTGAATTATTGTTGATTCTGAGACAATGTACCTCTAGAAATGAAAGCAATGTGACCTAGAATGAGGTTCTTTACTGCCTGCTCCTCTGTCCTGGTCAGAGTTTGGCTAGAAAGTGAGGGGTTCAGGAGTAAAATAGGAACAATTGTCTTTATTAGGCATGCAAGACCAAGAGCAACCACTTCCATTAGTTTTACAATGGTAACACAGTCTGTCCTATGACCTGCATAATACTTCTTAGCTAACAGTATCTTCCAGTTAGCATTGACCCTCCCCTATAGAGATCAATAAATCCCAAGGCTCACTCTACTTTTGTTACCATACCCCAATCACTTCTCAGGCCAATTCATAAACACTAAAAAATAAAAATAAAAAATAAAAAGACTTTCTTTGTCAACTAAAATGCAAAGAATATTTCAGAATTTTTTTGTCTTCTCCCTTGCTGTACTCTGTCAATAAAACCCTAGTTTTCTGTATTTGAGAAATATACTTTCTACAAATAGCCTAGAATACAAAAATACAGAAATGTCTTGTAAATACAATATACATCTGAATGGGCTATAGATTAATGATAAATATGCATGGCTTACAAAAGAAGCAAATACTCAAGCCAACCCTGAGAAGTTATAGTAGCAAATTGGTTTTATCATAAAGCATTAAAATGCCTGATTGTTTGATAACTCAGTATTTTCCCTCTAAAGAACTCAAGAGGGTTAGAAACATCTTTTAAAATGGTGATTTAAAACATTCCAGTAATTACAAATAGTACTGTGTTGCGGTTAGTTTGAAAATTTAAAAGAACATGGTGGTATAAAGTAATGAGGTTTGGTCCAGACTAACACTGGAAAAACAAACTTGGGTTGAGGCCAATTCTGGAAATCCACAACAGTGCCAAGCAAGGCAAGTTACTTAAACTCTCAGATCTCAATTTTCTCAAATATAAAATAGAATAATCACATCTGTCATGCTTTACTGAAAATGTTACTGAAAGAGTAAAATTAAATAACTAATTTGAAAATAATTGTAAAGCTGCAAAATAGTACACAAAATCAAACAAGTATAATTGTATATGCGCTTTAGGTTTTATGCAGGCTTGTTGTTTTTTTCATGGATTTACACTGTTTTATTCTGCTGTCCCTACACACACCCATTCTTATTTCCCATACCAAAAAGCCAAAATGTTATAGCTTCTTAAGATCAATCAACATATTGTGAATTAAAGCCTCCATTCAACTTGTTACCTAAATTCCAGCCACTGGTAGGAAGTGGGGTTGGGGGATTCAGGGGTACAGCACAGCAAGTCAACTTCAATAAATGTGAACAGCGAGAAATCAACTACTCCAAATGCTTTGGGTAGCTGTATGAATCAAAAAATAATTCATCTAAAATGTAATTTTGCATGTGATTAATCTATCATCGGGTCTGATTGCCTGTGGTACATTTTTATAATTATAAATTAAATTGGAGAATAAAGATAATTCAAATAATCTTATTGGCTAAAGCACAGGGCATTAATTCAGCTTATAATAGCAATAATGACCTCAGCCCAGGACATTTCCAGGCAATTAATGACTGGTTGGAGTTAATGACCCACATTTCAGCCAAGGACCATCAACTCCTGCTAGCTGGTCATCAATCCTCAGAAAATGCCCCGTGCTCAAAGCCAGTCAGACCCATTCAGAGCTGGACATCAACCCAACTTTATGTTTTAAATAAGTTTGTTGCTTTACTCTTCTCCCTCAAAGTTCATTTAGCTTGTAAACTGGGCCAAAATGAGCTTATTGTTGATTAACAAATTAACACATCCACAGATTATAGGGACAATTCAATGTCACATAGGCACTCTACTTTGAATAGTCTTATAACATTGAAAACATGCTACAGACCCAAAGTACAGGACTCCATTTTCCAATTCGAGAACTGCTTCACAATCAGCCCTGCTAAGGAGATGCTGGGTTATGAGTCCCCTTGTTCATGTTCTCAGTTTATCTCTCCCAGACAGAAAATTGGATTTAACCTATAATATAATACACATTTCTGCTTCCTACTTAACAAGCTGCCCTGCTTCACTTTAAATTCTTTTCCAGGATGAGGAGACACAGCAGAGAGAGACTTGACGGTTAATATGCAAGCCAAAGCGATGCCCATGACAATATCATCAGTCATTTCAAGCTCCTCTAGAGTGCTTCACATATTTTTTTTCCATCTCACAGGAGGCATATGAAACAGATGACCTGGATCACCAGCATAGCACATGCAGGCTCTTGCAAGCCATTCAAGCAGAGAGAGGGACTGGGCCAGTAAGCCTTCGTCTCTACAGGAGGCCACCAGGATCCTGCTCTCGCCAGGAGCCAGAGACCTCCGGAAAAGCAATGCAATGTCTCATTGAGTTTGCCTCCCACCAGCTAACCCCTCCTCCTTTCTGATTCCTTGTTGTTTTAATCCATATGGGAAAGACAGAATTCAGGTAATGACACTGTGTAAAGTGGCCTGTACGGTCAGTTCTCTGGTCTGGAAGGCATGAACTCAGAACACCTATGGTGTTAACCAAGGAGAAGATGTCTTCATCCAGGGATCACACTCGTCCAAGGCCTGTAGCTGCTCTTGCTGTCTTCTATGCATTATCTATTTGAAAAGGCAAACGCTTTAAAATAGTATGCTACATTCAAGTGGGCAATGCATTACCATTATTACTTTCATTAACAGCTAATAACCACAATAGGCCTCCGGCTGGCTCTGCAAAGTCATCTGTAAAAGAAAGGAGAATGACCCTCCGTAAAACTGCAGCCTCCCAGAGGGCATTTCTCATCATGGAATGGGGAATGTGTCACCAAAAAAGTCACTTCATCACAGATGATTAATGATAACAGTGGTCAAAATAACATTAATAATTGTAAATAATCACTCTTATAAAGCAAAGGAAAACATTGTATTCCCACGTTGTTTCATTCACTAAGAAGATGAGCATCTATCATTAAAACCATATTCCTGCTGTCAAAAAGCAGACATGCAATAACTAAAAAACTGTCACAATGAACACATACATATTGATGATTTGATGTATGATGGAGTCAGAAAGAAAAAAACAAAAGTCCAGAATATAGGATGTTCCCCATGTTTTATAGTATCTGCACTTGAAGGCCACATGCAGATACAGGACAGTAGCTGGCAAAAAAGCTTAGGAAAAGACAGTATAATATCTTTTCAAATAATATATCAAGTTTTGCTAAAATACATTTGATATACTGGGATACATATTTTAGTTTCATCAAGATCATATAAATCGATACTAAATTTGGGGGCAAATTAATAAAATATATAGAAAAAATTAGAGAAAAAGTAGTCATTTTTATATCAATTCAGAAAAAGCTGCTGATGATCAATTAAGAATTGTAATCTAATTTCTAGAAAAATTTAGGAATATGTATATTCTGCAACTAAAACTGTAACTAGATATTATGGTTTAGGTATGAGGTGTCCTCCAAAAACTCATGTGTAACACAATGCAAGAATTTTCAGAGGTGAACTGATTAGATTGAGAGGTGTAACCTGATCTGTGGATTAATTCACTAATATGGATTAATAGGGTAGTAACTATAGGTAGGTATAGAGGCTGGAGGAAGCACACTAGGGACATGCTTTTGGAGTTTATGTTATATCAGTGGTGAGTGAAGCTCTGTCTCTGCTCAATGATTGTCACATCCTGAGCTGCTTTCCTCCAGCGTATCTTTCCTCCATGATGTTCTGCCTCACATAGGGCCCAGAGCTATGGAGACAGCCAACTATTAACTGAACCCCTGAAATCATGAGCCCAAATAAACTTTTCCTCCTTTAAATTTGTTCTTGTCAGGTCTTTTGGTCACAACAATGCAAAGCTGACTAAAATACAATTGGTTTAAGATCAACTGGCTTAAGATCAAATTTTCTATGCTGGAACTCAGAAGTTTCCAGAATCTTGAGCCTGATTTAGTTGAGCTAGGAAATGAATATGTATATTTATTAACATAAAACCTCTAGTCCTTCTGCCTCACTATGGCTCATGTGCTAAAATCCCTTTCTAATATTCCATACAATGTTATTTCACCAAGTGGGATTTTGCAAAACATCTAAATGTGCAAACAGGAAATTTAGTTTACTGTTTTATACTAACAGTTATGGACTGTGTGTTTGTATCCCCACAATTCATATGTTGAAACCATAACACTCAATAGAATGGTATTAGGTAGTATGGCCTTTGGAAAGTAATTAGGTCATGAGAGTAGAGCCCCTATGATGAGCTTAGTGCATTATAAAAAGAGGCCTAACTCACTAGCATTCTGCCATGTGAGGTTACTAGAAGTAGAGAGTCTGCAACTCAGAAGAGGTCCCTCAGTGGAATCTAACAATATTGACACCTTGATCTCTGACTTCGAGTCCTCAGAGATATAAGAAATAAAATTCTCTTGTTAATAAAGCACCCTATGTATGGTAATTTGTTATAGCAGCCATACTTTCTAACTTCAGGGCACCCCGAACTCCTTATAAAGACCCAAGCACACTCAACCCAGGGCCTTGCCCTGATGTACTTCTAAGTACATGTACTTTATCTTATTAAATTTTGTATGCCCAACAACTTGTACGGAAAATAACATCTAGGAATTTTTCACTTAATGTTGGTCAATGTTTTTTTGGCTGATTGGATGGGTGGGTGGATAGACGGACAAATAGATGGACAGAAAAATAAGTAGTTGGAGGCATGGATGATGGAAGGAAGGAAGGAAGGATGAAAAGTTAGATCTATGGTTGGGATTCTAGTCTTTAAGATAAGGATTGGGTCCTCATTCCTCTGATGTTCAAGAGTAAACACCCAAGAAACACTAAGGTAAGAGCAAAAAGTAGATTTTATTAAGACACAGAAGAGAGAAAGGAGAAAGAAAGACAGACAAACAGACAGACACTGATAATCCCCCAGAGAGGAAAGGACCCAGAGCTGGTGCTTGTGGGAGTGGGGTGTCTTGCCCCTTTACAGGTTTTAAGTTTCCTTCCTTCTCATGCCTAGGTGACCACAGGCAGGAAAAGAGCCATCCAGGGGGTGATTGCTTGTGTTGAAAAGTGTAATTTTCCCCTCCCCTGGAGGTGTTAGCAGCTGGCTGATGGGAAATGCTAGCTACTTATTTCCTTTTCTTTGATAATCAGCTATCTGTCTGTCTTTTGCCCCTGTCTCAGGTGGTGGGCAGGCTGGCTTGCTGGATGTAAAGTTTCTAAAGAAGTTCCTGATATATATATATATAATAAATTGTAACTGTATATTTCTTTAAGTACATCCTGAGATTTCACAACTGCTCTCCAAGTCCCATGCATTCACTCCCCACAACCTTTAGCCATGGCCAGGAGGAGCTGTTGGGTGGGGAGGCTGCATAGCATATGGTGGAGCATCCAGCCACCGTAGCAGGCAGGCCCGCCCCTGCCCACTGGCCCAGATCTTGCTTCCCTGCATATGGGATTATGGAGATGAAGCCATAGAACCCTCCAGTGCCTTGCCAGTGGTGTCTTCTACAACAGTTGCAACGCTCCCTCCCCACACACTTTGGCCTGAAGACCAGGAAAAGGAGTCCTTCTGACCAAAGCAACCAACTGAAAGTGAATCAAGGCTACACTCGCTCAAAGAGAGAATCTCTCTATATACTAAATCAAGGGGAGCAAGTCCCCATCTACAATGGCTCAAGGTGAGTGAATACATACAGTGGGCAGGAGAGGGAGGCAAAGTGCTTCTTGGAGAGGATGGCTGCTGGGCCCTGGACCTTGCCCTGAGGCCTCTCTCTCTCTCTCTCAAAACAAAACAAAACAACAAAAAAACAACAACAACAACAACAAAAAATCTCCTCTTTTGCAACATTAATTTTATTATATAATTTTTGAAAAAAAAATTAAGAGTAAATTTCTCCTGAAGCATGAGCAAAAGGACAAAGAGCAGGGCAGGGGGAACTGTCCCAGGGACAGTCTGCATGATGTGCTCCACAGGTGGGGGCAGAGGAGGCTCCTGGTGGATGCAGATGTGCTGCTGCCTGCAATCCCTGCAGAGAAGCCTGAGCCAGTCGCCACACCTCACTCACACCACGATGTCAGCCTCCACAGGCTCAGGGTCTTCGGGCTGTCCGTCAGTTCTGTCTGTCTGGGCTGGGCATTTCCTTAGGCGTCACTCTGTTTCTGGACGCTGTCCAACAGAAGCAGGGTACGCAGCACTGTTGTCACATGCATTTGATGATCTTCCTCCTCAGCCTTTTCCAACCCCTGCTGCTGTGGTGGGATTGCCCTGTGGAGGTACCTTGGGAGGATGAGCTGCTGGGCACAGGGTGGTGCTGGGAGGCTAGGCCAGGAGGGGGTGTGTCCACGTGGAGGAAGTGGAGAGGAGGGCAGGCATACTGGCACTTGCAGACCCTTCTGCTGCGGCTGCTTGGCCTCCTCAGGGGGCTGCTGCTCACAGGGCTGGGAGGGCAGGCTCACTGGACACTTGTTGGGGTGGACTCCGGGAGGATCCACAGGGCCCACCCCTGGGTTCTCTGGTGCTTGAGGATGAGGTAGGTGGCCATCGCATTGTCAAACCTTCAACTGGCCAAGGACACCCAGGTATTAGAGGGGTGGTGACCCATGTTGATCATGGTTCTCACAATTGTTGTATCTGGGTGTTTGGGGAGCTTCTCAGTAGAAGGACTGGCTGAAGCAGCTCTCTCAACCTGGCTCAGCCATGGGTGTGCCATTACCTGCTCTATGGTGGACCTCTATGTGGGGTCCACCATTAGGGTTCTCATTGATGAGGCTCTGTGCTCCCTTGGACACATACTTCCAAGTCATAGGGAATGTCATAGGTTCCCTGTGTGGTGAGATTCTTCACCTGTTTCTGCTGGCTTCTCTAAATGGGCATCTCCCTGTGAGTATAAAATAGAGAATGATGCCCAGGCTCCAGATGTCTGCTGAGGGACCCTCATATTCCTCCCCCTGGGTGAGTTCAGGGGCAAAGTATAGGCAAGTGCTCCAGATTCCCTTCAGCTTCTCCTCAGCTGTGAATCTCGTGCTCAGGCCAAAGTCGATGAGTTTGACATTGCCGCTGTCATCTACCATGATGTTCTCCAGCTTCAAGTCCAGGTGTGCAATACCCTGCTTGTGGCAGTACTGCACAGCATGCACGATCTGCCTGAACAGTCTGTGGGCCTTGTCCTCCTGAATGCCATCAGATGGGATGGGGTCCCATAGCTGTCCCCCACCTGCATGTCCCATGATCATGTAGAAATAGTGGAAGGTCTCCATGACCTGGAAGAGCTGGATCACATTTTGGTGGTCTAAGGCCACCATCATATCTGGTTCAGAGAACAAGGGAAGTTCAAGGCTACTTTTGCCAAGACCTTTACTACAACCTCTATTCCGGTGAGCAGATGAGGGGCAAGTTTCACCTGGGCCAAGCCCCCTTTCCCAATGTCCATGAAGGTGGGCTCACAGCAGGAGCCCCGCCCCTGCAGCACTACACTGCTCTGACTGTACTCCCTGCTCACCCTAAACTAGAACAAGGATGCAGGCTTAAATAATAATAATAATAATAATAATAATAATAATAATAATAATAACCCAAAACAAAAGAAAAAAATCCGAGTCAAAAAACAATATACAAAATCACAACTACCAGCCACCAATCACCACCAAACATGCAAACTATCCGATAGGTCACCACCAGGAACTTCCTGTTCCTATGGACAAAAACCCAGCAGCAGCTAGCTAATCTCCCTGATTTTTGAAATCTTCTCACAATGGCCCTTTTGAGGTCAGAGCAAGAAATGACCCAGTCACACCTGGGCATAACCCCCCAGTGTTCATCTCACTTTTGGGCCTCCAGGACCATTGGCACTTTCAGTAAGAATAAGAAAGGTCTCTGGGAGGTCTTTTCCTTCAGAGGTTTATGGAGACTGATATGTCCTTGTTTAGAAATTAAAATTTGTAGAATACTTCAGAGGTGTTTTTGAGTCTGAAAATTGTAATAACTTTGTGGCTTTGAAAGACCTCGTCATATCTACACTCAAGGTTTCTGCTTCTTTGCTGCCTGAACTGAGCAGCTTTCCTCCACTGGGCCCTTGCCCCATGATGCACTGCCTCACCTTGGGCAGAGCCATGGAGTCAGCCATCTAGGACCTGAGACTCTGGAACTGTTAGCCCCAGAGAAGCTTTTCCTCCTCCAAGTTGTTCTTGTTGGATGTTTTGGTTACAGACGGACAAACCTAATTAAAACACAGTCACACATCATCCGCATCCATCTTGACAAATGTGTGTGTGTGTGTGTGTGTGTGTGTGTGTGTGTGTGTGTCCAATGCTGGGAACTGAACCAGGTCCTTGCACATGATGGAGAAGCTCTCTTAAGGCTCACCTCCCATCCCTGGGTTTGGAGCTTCCTGACCTAACCACTTCTCAGTACTGTTACATTGAGGCTGAACTATCAATAAGAATTTGGGGAGGGATAAACACATTCAAACCACAGCATGCGATAAACAAGAGCCCAGGGAGCTGGTCCCCACTAGATGTGCTCTGTGTGAGGGGAGTCCTTCAGGTTGAACTGAAGGACATTAGATAGGAGCTCAGATCTTGATGAAGACAGAAAGATCCCTGGTAAAGAAAATTCATGACAATTATAAAAGCTAGTGCTGCTTTTGTGTTCTACAAGATGTAAGAGAAGATTGTATCAAAACACCCCAATTTTATTGTATGGTATTGAATAAAAACCAATTATAACACTGTAACATTAGTAGCTCAGGGGGAAGGATTGGGAGGGGTTGGAGAGGTACAAGGAATGCATCTGTACACCACTGAAGTCATGTTGCTGTAGATTCACATCAGAGTGGCATCTCTTTCTCATGATAAATGGAACCCCCATGATAATCAAAAGGAAATGCTTGTGGAGCTTACCCAAAATAAGTGGTGAGGGAATTGAAATGTTTCAGTACTATCCTTAACTAAATATATTAGTTATATTAGTTAACTAAATATATTATATAATAAAACAAGTCAATTGAATCAAAGATTGTACAACTGACATTATAAGGACACAACACATATTGAACTAAGGTTCACCCTGTTGTCCTTCTAAGGACACAAGACACACTGAACAAAGGGCCTTTTCCTGATCTACTTATAAGGACTCAAACCACCCTGAATCAGGCAAGTTACCTGATAAACATCAAAGTCCTTTACATGTCAAAACTTCTATGCTATAAGTATTAATGCTACTTCTTTTTCATATTCTGACTGCAATTGCCACTTTCCTTTGATAAGGATTTTCTAAATTCTAATCTCTGATAAGACACAAATTAGAACTTTTTGATGAAAGTGGCAACTTCAATCAGAACATGAAAAAGAAGTAATATTAATGCACATAGTGCAAAATATGGTTTAAAGCACTCCCCTCACAGCATTTAAATATTAAAAATCAAGATCAAAAATCACTTCTGCAAGTATGACACATATACAAAATGGAATACTATTTAGTCATAAAAAGATGAAATCCTATCCTTTGCAACAACAAAGAGATTATTATGTTAAGTGAAATAAACCAGGCACAGATAGGCAAACACAAGATCTTACTCATATTGGAAACTTAAAAATGTTGATCTCATGGAGGCTTAGAATGAAATAGTGCTTACCAGAGGATGGAGAGGGCAGAGAGGAGAAAACAATGTGTAAATGTTGGTTAATGGGGATTAAGTTAGAGCAAGGCAGGAGAAATAAGTTCTTGTGTGCTAATACACAGTAGAGTACCTATAGATAATGTACTGTTTATTTTGATAAAGTTTAAGAAGGTGATTTTTAATATCTTTACACAGAAATGACAAATGCTTGAGGAAAGAGATATGATTACTCTGATTTAAATATTGTACAATGTATCAAAACAGTATATGCATGTATCAAAACAGTATATGGGCCAGGCATGGCGGCACACGCCTGTACCCCCAGTGGTCTGAGTGGCTGAGACAGTAGGATCATAAGTTCCAAGCTAGACTCAGCACAAGTGAGGCACTAAGCAACTCAGTGAGATCCTGTCTCTAAATAAAATATAAAATAAGGATGTGGCTCAGTGGTCTAGTGTCCTTGAGTTCAATCCTGGTAGCCTCCCCCCAAAAACCCAGTATATAATACCCCATAAATATGTACATTTATGTGTAAAAAATCATTTTACAAATATTCTGTAAATAAAGTTGTACAACTCTTATTTAAACTATGCATGTGAAAAGAAAAAGAATGTGGTTAATCATCCTCAAGTGAATCTAGGAGGGAAAAAAAAGCGCACACACACATACACACACACATACTGTTTTCTTACCAAGTTACTGGTCTTTATCCTCTTATCTCTTTGAATTAAAGTTTCACTAAGAGGTGCTTATATTTAATTTTCATTTAAATTATATAGTGAGCTTTAATTAACTGTCTTCCCTCCACTTACTGAGACTATGTTATAGCAGTCACAGCTACGATGCTTATGAACAGGTAGAGTGAGGTCAGTGCACGTTCAGAGAGCACAGTCAGTAGACTAATGAATTGCAAAGTCACCCATTATGAGATTGCTCTTTTATTCCCTTTTAAAATAAGTGTTGCAGGAGCTTATGATGAAAACTGTCTCTTTCTCTCCCTAGTTTATGGAACTGATGGACAGAAGGTGCTCTTTACAAAGTGTATCCTTTTTTAAGATGTGGTTCACTGTCCTCAGAGTTGTAACAACAAGAAACCAATCCTAAAATATCAGTAGGGAATCCTCAGCTTAAAAACGGGCATTCTTCCAAAACTTCAAAAGGCAATTATTACAACTGACTGCTTATACATAGTAATTATGTTGCTGAAATGTTATACAAAATTGACCCAATTATTAATATAGTTGAAATGTGGCCTAAGATCTATGTCCTGAGACCAGAACCAACCAGGCAGAGAGGAAAAGGGAAGGAGGACAAAGAAAAGCTGTTCTTCCTCAGAGCTAATGCAGGGATTATTTCACCAGAGTTTTAATTAAATTTGTGTTTTAATGTGTTGAATTTGACAAATTATGCCTTGGGAGCTCTCTCACTTCACTTCTTATGCACTTACTCTGGGGCATGAAATCTCTCTCCATTGATGGCCACACATCCAGGTCCTTCTGATGCTTCATCTTCTCTAATGTGGTCTTTCTCCCTTGTCCCAGCCTCATCCCCAGAAATACAATAACTTCATTTTCCTGAAACCACATTTCAGAAACTCTTTGAGCAGTGATCCTTGAGTTGGCGTTAGGAATAAAGATAGCTGACTTAAACTCTACATCTCATCTTTCTATGGTGAGAAATTGCCTAATTAACAGCCCTTAACCTAAATCAATGATGGTATTTAAAATTTGAATATAGACTATGTGAGTGCATGGTGTCAAGGTAATTGTGAACCAAATTCTGTTAAATGGTTTGTTGTACCATTTTTATATAAACATGCAAGACTAAAACCTATTAACACTTCAAAATTAAGACGCATCTTAAAAGTGTAACCTGACCAGGAAAGATTGTGTTGAGCCAACAGTGAAAATCCTGTCAACTGGAAGGCAGCACTAGCATCAGGAACTTACTGCTGCCTAAAAACCATTTCAAACTGAGTGCCTTAAAACAACAATCATCAACTTGCTCATGATCCTGCAGTGTGGGCAGGCTGAGCAGAAATGGTCTGTCTCTTTGTGCTGTCAGCTCAGGATCCTCCGTTCAGTGGACCTCACCTGAGAGTACAAGAAGGTCCAGAGTGGCATCATGCTCCTCTGCGATGCTTCAGCTGTGAGGGTGGGAATGTCTAGTCGCCCACTGGACCTCTCCCCGCCCTCTCCCCTGGCCCTGCCTTCTTTCTCCCTCTCCATAGTCTTTCCAGGAGGTGGCTTAGCTTCTTTATATGAGTTTTCTGACAGTGAAAGCTGTCCTGAAGGCTGAGGCCCGGCCCCGTTACCACTTCATTTCTGTGGCATCCCCACAGGTCAGAACTCAGAAGAGCAGCCCAATCCTGGGAAGGGTGAATAGGCTCCAGTTCTTGTTGAGAGGAGCAACTGAAAATGTGGCCATGTTTAATTCACAATAATGTTTGTGCATGTAAAGTTGGACAGTCACTCCACACCAGAGAGAGGAAGTTCAGAGGGGGACTGAGAATGATCTGAAGATAATTGTGCCATTATTGTTGCTAATTTTGTTTTCAGTTTTGCAGATTTCCAACTAATTTTAGTCAACCACGTGTGACTCTGGCCTGATGCTTAAATCTGGCCATTCATAACATCTTCAGTGTCCAAATTTAAAAATATAGCATAGCAATAACAAACTACAGCCCACATGGATGTTTTGTAAATAAAATTTTATTAGAACACCTCTCTACTCACCCTTTTGCACATTGTTTGTGGTTGTTTTTGTGCTATAACAATGCATGTGAGTGATTTTGACAAAGGTATGTGATCCACAAAGCTAGAGATGTTTACTTGAACCCCTATCTCTCACCCTGCATGAAACTCAACTCCAAGTAGATCAAAGACTTGGGCACTAAAACAGAGGCCCTGCACCTCACACACAAAAAAAGTAGGCCCCAATCTTCACCATGTGGCTTAGGAACTGACTTCCTTAACCAGGATCCTAAAGCACAAGAAGTAAAATCAAGAATCATCAAGGGGTTGGATTCAAACTTAAAGCTTCTTCTCAGCAAAGGAAGCAATAACATGAAGAGACAGCCTTCAGAATAGGAGAAAATCTTTGCCACATTCATCTTAGATAAAGCATTAATCTCCAGGATATATGAAGACCTCCAAAAACTTAACACCAAAAAAATAAATAACCCAATCAACAAATGGGCAAAGGAACTGAACAGATACTTTACAGAAGAGGAAATATAATCAATCTACAAATTTATGAAAGAAATGTTCAATATCTCTAGCAATTAGAGAAGTGCAAATCAAAACTACTCTAAGATACCATCTCACCCTAGTCAGAATGTCAATTATGAAGAATATAAGCAATGGGGCTGGGGTTGTGGCTCAGTGGTAGAGCACTTGCCTATCATGTGTGAGGCACTGGGTTCAATTCTCAGCACCACATGAAAATTAAAAAAAAAAAATAAAGGTCTATTGACAACTAAAAAATATTAAAAAAAACAAAAGAATACAAACAACAATAAATGTTGGTGAGGATGTTGGGGGAAAGGTACATTTATACATTGCTAGTGAAACTTTAAATTGGTGCAACCACTATAAAAAGCAGTATGGAGATTCCTCAGAAAATTTGGAATGGAACTCAATTTGACCCAGCCATCCCACTCCTAGTTTTACACCCAAAGGACTTAAAATCAGATACTACAGTGACACAGCAACATTAATGTTTATAGCAGCTCAATTCACAATAGCCAAACTGTGGAACCAAGCTAGATGCCCTTCAACAGATGAATGGATAAAGAAACCGTGGTATAGATACACAATAGACTATTACTCAGCCTTAAAGAAGAATGATTATGGCATTTGCAGGTAAATGGATGGAGCTGGAGAATATCATGCTAAGTGAAATAAGCCAATTCCAAAGAACCAAAGGCCAAATCTTTTCTCTGATATGTGGATACTAAATCACAATAAGGTGAGTGAAGGGATGAGAGGGCATATGAGGGCAGGATTCATAATAGAATGAATAGGACATTATTACCCTAGTGCATATGTGATTACACAACTGATTCTACAAGATTCTACATCTTGTATAACCAGAACAATGAGAAGTTATACTCCATTTATGTATGATGTGTCAAAATGCATTCTACTGTCATGTATAACTAATTACAACAAATAAAAATAAAAATTTTAAAAACGAAAAATTCAACATCTGATTTTACAGGGAATGGGGGCACAATTCAATTAATTAAAATGGTCCCATAAGAAATAGCGTGCTGCAGGTGCAGTGTCACATACCTGTTATCCCTGCTTTCAACCTCCTAGGAGGCTAAGGCAGGAGGATTTTAAATTCAAAGCCAGCCTCAGCAAAAATGAGGCACTAAGCCACTCAGTGAGACCCTATCTCTAAATAAAATACAAAATAGGGCTGGGGATGTGGCTCAGTGATCAAGTGCCCCTGAATTCAATCCCCATTACTCTTACCCACCCACCCCCTAAAAAAGAAAAGTGTTCTGCCTCAGATAGGGCATTAATTTCCAGGATATACAAAGAACTCAATAAACTTAACAAAAAGCCAAATAGCCCAATCAGTAAATGGGCAAAGAAAGTAAACATACACTTCACAATGAAGAAATATGAACGGTCAACAAATATATATAAAAAATGTTCAACATCTCTAGCAATTAGAGAAATGTAAATTAAAACTACACTGAGATTCTACTAACTCCATTCAAAATGGAAAATATCAAGAGTACAAGTAACAATAAATATTTGCAAGGATGTGTGCATGGTCATACATTGTTGGTGGGACCACAAATTGGTGCAACCACTATGGAAAGCAATATGGAGATTCTTCAAAAAATTAGGAAGGAACCACCATTTGACCCAGTTTTTCCATTCCTCAGCATATATTCCAAGGATTTAAAGTCATCACACTTCAGTGACACAACCATATCAATGTTTATAGCAGCATAATTCACAATAGCTAAGGTATGGAATCAATGTAAGTGCCCTTCAACAGATGAATGGATAAAGAAATTTTTATACAAACACACACACACACACACACACACACACACACACACACAATGGAGTAATTACTCAGCCAAAAAGAAGAATGACTTTATGACATTTTCTAGTAAATGGATGGATGTGGATACCATCCTGCTAAGTGAAATAAGCTAATCCCCTCCAAAACCAAAGGTCAGATGTTTTCTCTGATATGTGGAAGATAAACCACAATAAGAGAGTGTGTGTGTGTGGTGGGGAGAGGTTAATTAGATTAGACAAAGGAGATTGAAGGGAATGGAGGGGGTAATAGGAAATAGGAAAGACAGTGGATTGAATCTAACATAATTTTCCTATGTACATATATGAAAATACTTAACTGAATCCCACCATTGTATACATCCACAAGAATGGGGTCCTAAGAATAAGATAATTTCCATCTTGTATATTTCTATCAAAATGGATTCTACTGTCATGTATAGCTAAAAAATAACTAATAAAAATAAAATGAAAGAAGGTCGGGCAGAGGGAGGGAGAGAATGAGGTGTTGGGGGGAAGAAGATGGTGGAATGAGATGGACATTATTATCCCCATGTATGGATATGATTGTACAAATGGTATGACTTTACATCATGTACAACCAGAGAAATGAAAAGTTGTGCTCCATTTATATAAATAATTAAAATTCAATTGAGAGAGAGAGAGAGAGAGAGAGAGAGAGAGAGAGAGAGAGAGAGAGCGCACTGATAATTGGAATTGAGTGAGAAAAGGCAAATCAAACTGTTACAGCCTTGGATGGATTGCAGTTTCAATTCTGTCCTTATGAACAAGTCACCAAAACTCTTGGATTGCTTTCTATATCAGAAAATTAGATCAAATGGCCAGACTGTACACCACACAGTAGAGGGTCAAAGTGGGATCAGATCGGGATGCTGTACAAGAAAGCAGCAAAAAGTCCTGCCCAGGGGCTCATGTCTGTAATCTCAGCAACTTGGGAGGCTAAGACAGGAGGATTACCAGTTTGAGGCCAACTTCAACAACTAAGTGAGGACTTAAGTAATTTAGCAAGACCCTGACTCAAAATAAAAAAAATAAAATAAAAGGGCTGGGGAAGCTCAGTGACAAAGTGTCCCTGGATTCAATCCCCAGTAACAAAAGTAAAGGAAAAAAGAAAGTAACATGAAGAATAAAAGGTGTTATGTTTACAATATAAGTAAGTTATATATTCTTGAAATAAATTGGCATTCAATTCTGGGGCTTTGTCTATTTGAACTTGAGCTTGGCTCTCATTTAGTGGCAAATATAGTAGCAGCTTCATCCTGGTTGGATAAGAAAGTGGCCCCTGTGGTCAAATTTTGTTGTTTCCAAATCATGCTGCTCAGTATGTGTTGACCTGTATTTTTCTTAATTTCTGAAGGTTTTCTTCAGTAGCTCTGACCCACAATTTCTCCTTATGAATCCTACCTATATGGTAGAGTTTAAGGAAAATATGTGCATTTTTATAGAAGGCAGGAAAAATAGTTCTAATTAAATGTTAGTGTAAAATGATAAACACAACTAAACAAAATTTCCCAAGAGAATGATGAAATCATCTTAACTTAACAGAGTTAAATATTAGTTATTTCTGGCTATATTTTGGGGACAATAGCTCCATTTAGCAGTACCAAGATGGCACTAATGCTGGGATTTGATTTTAATGGAGAAAAATATGGTATTGTTGATCTTTTCTTGATAAATTATGAAATGCCATGCCAATATCTTCCACGTTGTTATGTTACTTTCTCATTTTTGTCTACTTATTAGTCTTGAACTTTCCAAATGAATAAATCAAACAGCATAGCAAAGTCAATTTGCTGAAATGGATATTGTCACTATCACTCTGGAAAGAGATGACAATGTCATATGCCATAACCAAAAGCCAGTCATTTATAGCAGTCAACCACTCAGCCAAGTAGTTGCCAGAGACCGCATGATGAAGGATTTTGAAATCCTAAGACATGGTAATAGCCTTGTCTATTATTCTTGAGCAATTTGAAAGAGGGTGGGAGTTAATGGGAATTGAACCCGGAGGTGTTTAACCACTGAGCTACATCCCCAGACATTTTAATTTTTAAATTTAAGACAGGATATTCCTAAGTTTCTAAGGCTGGCCTTGAACTTACTATCCTCCTGCCTCAGTCTCTTTAGTTGCTGGAATAACAGGCATGTACCACTGTACCCAGCCTCCTAAGCTCTATCTCCATTAGCTTTGACATCTAAGTAGCAAAGCCATGAACATTTGATGTTATTAGTGAGTCAAGCATGGCCCTCTTCAACTAAACTTCATAACAATTGAGAAAAATATTTAAGAAAAAAAATCTAGTTTATTTGACTTCTAGATTAATTCTAACTAATTCATTAAGCCTTAACTTGGTGCTGCATCTATGTTTTGTTGAATTGAAATTTATGGAAGAAATTTAGCTGGAGACAAGCATGAAATTAAAAAGTGTAAAATGAGCTGAGGTCTCTACTCTGTTATTTTAAAAAAAACATAGGAGGTCTCCAATTATCCAATAGAATAAAATTAATAAAAGTTATATGTAATGTCATAATAGATTTTATTCCAATAGAACAACATTATTACATCTGATTATAAATCACATGAATACTTTCTGGCAACCAAAGGGAAAAAAAATCACACTGTTGATAATTGTGTAGCTTCCCATATACCAAAATGTATGAGGGGTATATGCTACTTGTATCATTAAATTCTTATTATATTATAATGTAGTAATCTAATTTCTCTAAGTGCCTCATTATTTTTCATTTTAACTGCCAAGTGCACATATATTTTATGTTGTTAGCAAATTAAACAGAAACATGCTAAACAGATTGATATTCTGGATTCACCCTGTGATTTAAATGCACTGATTATAGTATAAAATAAGACAAGGAAAAATGCGTGATTTCCTGTAGGTCACACCCTGTGGTTTATAATAAAGGCAATCTGTATTGTGCCCAGAAACATATTGTATGCAAACAACTGTGTGATAAATAATATCATTTGAAACGAGTGTAGCTGCTTATTTGAGTCAGAATCTCTGAAATGCCAACTAAATTTGAGCTCTTAAGAATGTCTTTGATTAAATTGTGTTGTAAAGTGTCCAGCATAACCTAATGCAAGTGTAGTTACTTAATTACCTGTATCACTATGGGTGACGTCTCCTGGGTGATTATAGACATGATAAACAAAGGATAAAAGAGATAGTATATCAGTTAGCTATAAATGGGTAACAAGTCATACCAAAACTTGGTCACTGAAAAAAAAAAAAAATAATCACATATTAAGTTCATAATTCTGAATGTTGACAATTTTGGCTGTGCTCAGTTATTCATTTCATCATGATAGGACATCATTATATGTTATAGTCAAATATAAATTAGGCTAGTGGCTTTGCAGATCTTAACTGGGCTCTTTCCACGTCTAGGACCTCAGTTGAGACTATGGAACAACTGGTAATGTGTCTCTCATAACCTATTAGACTAGCCAGACACAGCCTGGGCATAGGACTGCCGTACCCTCATTCTATTGAATTCTATTAGCTATGTGATCCTCGTTTTAATGGTGGAATAATAGAAGTTAACTACTGATGGGGAAGAACTGAAATACAAGGTCACAAGGCAAAGGGCAAAGATGTAGGTAAGAGTAGAGAATTGCGACCATTTTTTAACAATTTCCCACAAATAGTCACTTACTAAGTGAAAGTTTGAATAAACATATTAGAGAAATCCTCCATCTCTATTGTGGTTGAGAAACAGATATTACTTCAAGAAACAGGGGAAAACTGAAGCGTGGCTCTAAAAATCCCTTTTAGCCACTTGACAAGGGTTTTAAAGAATGGTTACACAAAAATCCAGTAGCCAAATGGAATTTATTTGTTATTTTACTGATAACTGCTGCCAGGGCCTGATAATCTATGGCTAACCATGTATAGGAAGGGCACTGACGAGAGCCACTGAACTAGACTCTCCATCATCGAGGTGTTCTGGGCATATCCCTACCTCTGCCCATCTCTCCTTTCAAAGCAATTACACAATATGCTTGTGGTTTTACCTCTTTGGACAAACTGACACACACCAAAAATACCCTCATAATTTCATGATATCTTCACCAACTGCAGTATAGACCTGGTAGCTAGCACTGCAATTTCTCCTTCCATAATTCAATATGTGCAAAAAAGAGTATCTGATGCTCTAGAATAATGTGTTTCTTCTATTTAATCCCAGTTTATAACTTAAACATAGGACAGTAAAGTAAAATAATCAGAATCCCCATATTAGAACAGCTAATGCCCGTTCTATCAGTAAAGAGCCATGTGAATTTAAGGAGGACCGAGGCAATAACAACTTTCTTTCTACTTATCAGCACTTGCATATGTTCAAGTCTTTTGCAATTCATAAAAAAAAATAAAACAGAACTTAAAGCCTCCTCGAATTCCCCCATTCCTATCTACTGATCACCTTCCACACCTCTTCTTATTAGTCAAATGCCTACATTGATTTCCTCACATCCCACTCCAGTACGCACCCACTGAATGTTGGCTTCCACCCCATAATACCACCAAACTTCTAAGCCCATTGGTGACTTCCATGTTATTACATCCAGTAAAAAGTCTTCAATTTTCTTTTTTGAATGCTTGAAAATATTCAATACAATTGACTGTTTAATTCCTTCTTGGAATAGTGTACATTTTTAGTGTCCTTTCTCTTTCTGTTTCATTGTCCTCCATCTAATCCTCTTATCTTACATTCTCCTCTCTTTCTTTCATTCTTTCTCCAGTTTATCACCATGCCTTAAATTACATCAATATGCTGGTAAATTCCAAGTTGAGCTGTACATCCATATTATTCACAGTCCTTGTTACCTCTCCATTTGAATTTTTAAAAATTTTTTTCTATTTTATTTTATTGGTTCTTTTCAGTTGTACATGACAGTAGAATCCATTTTGATATAATTATATAATCATGGAATGTATCTTATTTCAATTCAATCCTAGTACCTCTGCTTCCCCTTCCTTTTTCCCACCCCTTGCTCCCTTTGCTTTGTCTTTATGCTGTTTACCAATAGTTTTTTAAAATTAATTTCCTATGCATGTACATGATGGTGTATTCATATATGTACACAGGAAAGTTTGGTCCGATTCACTCTACAGTCTTTCCTTGGATATTTTAGAAGCAGTTTAATGCAACACATCTCAAATACATGCTCCATCATCTTTACTCCCTCTATCAGCCCTGTTAAACCAGAAACTGGGGGTCATCCTAGATTCTTTCCCCTCCTGCTTCACAAGAGGCCAACAACCATCTGCCTCTCTTGTGTGGCTCCAGAAGCTATCCATCTCTCCTTCTTTCTAATCCAGGCTAATCTTCTGTCTTGCCTGGTGTGTGGCAGAAGTTTTCAGGTTGACTCCTGCTTCTATGCTGACTCTTTATACTCATCCTCTAGCCCAAGACAAAATCCTGATCATGTTATTCCCTAACTTCAAACCAATTCCTGAATACATTCTCCTTTCTTAGGATTTATCCAATCCCTTAACAGAGCCTTTAAGATCCTAGACCGTGAGCCTCCCAACTGCCACCCTGGAGTATTCGTTGAAACCTACTCTCTTGCTCTTTACATTTGGGCTTCTTGGAGCTTCTGGAGCATTCAATATATTTTTTTTTTATCATCACTGCACATTCTTTTATTATTTTATCCCATTTTCACAATAGATTTTTTTGACCATCCAGAAAAATTATGAAAGTGTAAATGACCTCTCCTGTAATAGTTCCAGTTGCCTGTTCGTTTGGTAACTCTGTTTCTGAGAGGTTGTATGCTTCCTGAAGCAGGGATTCTGTCAAAATGTTTTTCCTAGTAAGGTGCCTGAAACACAGTAGTCGGTTGATTAACAAATGTTTCTTAGGTAAATAAAGAATTCCTAGAACTCTCTCTATCCCACCACCCAAATTCTAGAATGGAAGTGCAAATTTTCATCCTTATCCATTGTATCTGCTAACTCTTCAAGTTGTCTAGATGATCTAATAAGTAAAAATTTTAAAAACATAACTATGATTGTTCTTTGAGATGCATAAAGATTTTTGGAAATGAAAAATATATTGTAGCAATCTTTATGTGCTACAAATGACTTAAGAAGGTTTACAGAAACACTGAGGAGTCAAATTACATGGAGGAAGGAGGAAGGGAACCAAGTCTAAATGACATAGTTAACAACTTCAGTCATTTCAGCTGGAGGCTGTTATCAATTTTACAATCATCTGATTTTCTGAGTCACTAATTTTTATGACTTCTCAAGTTCCTTGGTAGCTTTCCACTCAACACCACCTCAGTCTTCAACCCCATCCCTTCTTCTTTTTTACCTATGGTTTCCTTTTACAAATATTTATTAAACAATTACTATACCAAGAAGTATGGGCATAAAAACAATCATCACATAGTTCCAGCTGTTTTTATTTGCTATAAAAATTATGGAAATGATCTGATATGCAGTGTTTAAGAGGAAAGAATCTGTGAGGAGAAAGGTATGGCTTTGAATCTCATTATGACAACTTGCTAGATCTTAGAGTTTCAACACATTTTCTGCATCTTCGAGCTTTGGTTTCCTTATTTTTAAAATGAGTAAAAATAGCTATGCAGGGCAGTTCTCTAGGTGTTCTTGAATGGACCCAAATCTACCCCTTTCTCACTTAAACAATTCTCAAGTAGAACTGGAATGTGCTGGAATACATATGGAGAAACTGTCCAGAACACCCTAGGCTCTGTACCAGTTTTCTCCAAAAAAACAGAATGTCTTTCCAAACTTTAGCTCACCAAAGCAAGCTTTGGTGCTCCTTGAGTGCACCCAGGCTAGTCTGCTTCTAGGGTCCCTCAGCTCTAGATTCTATACACCCTGAGCAATTTTCCTCATCTTTATGGGACCAGATTGTCCTGTATCCTAGGTTTTTGTTATCCTTTGATGCCTAGTTACAGGTAATAAACTCACTTCATGTAACCTGGTGCATGTGTAGTATTCTCTCACTAGACCCATGAAAATAGTTGCAGTTCAAGATGCAGCATGCTGAAATATTGATGTGTTCACAGTGAACCTGCTTTACAAATTACCTAAATCATCAAAGCAACTACCAAAACTACCAACAGAATAAAATGAGATAGCATTTGAAGCTTGTACTATGTGCTTTACATTTAAGTCCTCAATAAATTAGGATTACCTCTAATATCCCTAACAACCCAATTATGTTGTAAAAATTACTGAACTAAGAGTAACTATTTATTTTTTTTCACTACTAACAAACCCAGACAACTCCTTTTATAACTTATCAGTTTCTGCATCTATGTTATGAGATGATATTTAGCCTGTGAGTGCATCTTCTACATAGAAAAGTGCTTGATAAAATACTGGATAATCTTCTGTTTACAATAGGGTATGATTTCTCCCCTATGCAATTTAATAGATTAAGTATGCCCACCATTGAGTTCAGATGTAGAGCCAAAAGTAAAATTATAATATTCCAAAATGCAAAATAATGAATTTATTTAAGAAATTTAAAAGACTTAGAGGATAGATTCAAGGATTCTGAAATGTGGCTATTAGAAAAAAGTAGAATAACAAATAGGAAATGATAAATGGACAAGAGAAGAAAAGTCTGTATTGAAAACAGACTGATTCTGCAGGTCTCAGAAGTGACTGATGCTAAAAGAACTATAATATTAAAGCACAGGAAAATCTGTGAAGTTGAAGAATGAAGAGGAAAACCTACAAGTGTTTAGACACAGAGGCACTAATGTCAAAGAAGAATCACATCAAAATTTGTAGTATCACTTATGCCACTCTAAAAGCTAAAAAGTGGTGGAAACACCATCAAGAAAAAAGAACTTGGCAATCCTATACCCACCAATATGTCATTACTTCATGGGGGCATAAATAGATACTCAAGCAGGTGCAAGAAGTCTGAGAGGGCATGCTGAATTAAGATCATATGGAAATTTATCTGAATTCTTATACTAATAGAGATGGAACAGAACCAAGACCTTATAATAGTGGAAAATAAATAAGGGCTGACAGTGGTTAACAATAAGCCTTACAATTTAGATAGATACTTGAAACAAATGGTAACAGATCATTCAGAAATATGTGATACAAGCATCTGAAACAAGATGGGATATTTAGAAAAAAAATGTAATGATGAAAGGCAACGTTTTAAAGTCAATAAAACAGTGGTAAGTCTGTATGGAACATACAAATAGGAGTCAACTAGAAAATGCTAATAATGTTCAAGGAATTCCCGGAGAACCAGATAAAAATGCAGCTCTAGTCTTCAATATGCTCCATTCAGAATTAAATGCTATTAATTAAAAATAAAAGACCACAAAGAGTTTAGCAAAATTAAAAGTATATGAAAATAATATGATCAAGAAAAATTCAACAGATACACATATCTTTAGAATAAATAATAAATGTAGTTATTTAATAAATATGAAACATTATTAAAAATCAATATGAACCTCTCTGTGAAAAACCTTTAACAAATTTAAAAGATCACATATTTTATCATGATTCAATAAATATGGAAATAGTAAAAATGTGACAAGTAAATTACTTTGGAAACTAAAAAATTTACCTACCTAACACTGAAGTCAAAGGAGAAAGCAAAGGAACATGAAGGACTACCTTGAAAAACTTAAAACATGGCGATTTGATATACATTATGATGAAAGATAACAAATACCATTTCTAAAGAAAATTATATACATTTCAGTACTAAAGGCTAAACAAAAAAATTATATTCATCACATAAAATAAGAGAAAAAGCAATACTTCTTATACTGGCTTTGGGTGTTTCTTTAAGGTCATTGAGAAAATACTGAAGGAATCAAATCTTAATATATAGCTAACCTTCAAATTTATTCTGTTAAAAAAAATCAATCCCAGTGTGTTACCAAATGTAAGCCAAAGAGATTCAGTTAGTAGCAGCTGGCTAAATCAAGTGTAGTGAATAAGGAGATCTATTTAACAATCAAATCAGTGTGTGAATTTGAAAATTATTGGGCATTGGTAAAAACAAACAAACAAACAAAAAACAATAACAACAGAAACACCCAAGGAACTATCCAGGACTTTCTGATGATGTCTATGAGAATGTTTCTTTACCATAGAAAGGATGCAGGCATTATTTTCAGGGTGTGCAAACTTAAGAAGTTTAGAAACAAAAGAACTTTAAGAAACTAAGTCTTATAAATATCCCCAAAATTCAGTTTCAGATGAGACTCATCAATTTATAATGATGCAAAATTTATGTAACAGAAAACCTCATTCCTGGATGGCCACATAGAAAAACTCAAGAATATATTAAAGACACTACTGAATGAGGCAACTATGTGTGCATAAGAACCTAGTTCCTTTTGCCTGCCCATAAAATTGTCATAAAATGGTCAACCTAATGGACATACATCAACAAATCTACAACAGCACAGAATATCAAAGTTAGATGCTATATACTTGATAAAATCCTAGAATTTACAAAGAACACTAAACTAAATTGACTGGCAACCCACCAATTGAGACTTAGCTTTGTTATAAGTGCACAAATGAAGAATAAAAAGGAATTATTTTTTAGAGTTAAATAGGCACAAGAACACACACATCTGCATACTGTAACTAAACAAAGAAATAAAATAGTGAATAAACACAAAAATTTCAAACTCACTCAAATCAAAGGCTGTCCATGAACACTATAGGCATATATCATTTTGCCTTTGAGACTATTTTGCAAATGTAGGATATGGTGCACAAGAAGATATACAGAGGTAAACACATTCACAAACTGCTGGTGAGACTGACAATGGAACTATATTTCTGGAAAATAATTATGCAAGTAGTTTCTAGAAACTAAAAAGTATTCCTTTTCTGGCATTCTACTTAAGAATATAAATGTGCAACAACATATGATTAATTAACTACATTTATGGCTCATCCATAATATTATACAAGCACTAAAATATAATTTGTTAAAAATTCTAATGATTCAGTAAGAATCTTATTTCATATAACATTAATAAAACATGCAGTCTAGAAACTCATATCTAACATTAAACTACAATGGGGAAAGGGTAATGCTGGAATAAAATGTGCCAAAATATTAATGATGACTATGTAAGAAATAATTAAGTTTTGTTTTAAAGACTATATTTTACTTTGAGGGAATAATATTTAGTTGAATTTCTATTTATAGTTTGGCTCTGTACCAGTTCTATAACCTACATCAGGAGTCATTTCACCACAGTCTATACAACTATTCCTTCTGTTTTGATTAGATTTAAAATATTTGATCAAATTATTCCCCTCTGTTGCCATATTATATTAGTTGAGCATCAACTGAAGTCCTGGCTGTGTCTATCAAAATATTTTGCATTTATGGATAAAAAATTTAGTAATCACTTAAACTGTGTGCTTTTAATACATGGATACCTGAAACCTGAAGTATTATGTTTCCATCTAAAATTATGGAAAGTATGTCCTACTATGTTTCTTCTTTATCTGACTCTTGTTTTTTGCTCCTCTATTTGCAATCTTGCCTGGCAGTTTTGTTAGTTACTTTTTTTCCTCATCCATCAATTTTAGATTAAAAACAAGAGATAGGGTATTATAACCCTTCTTTCAAATATACTTTTTCATGGTTTTCACAAGTATTTGCTGAGCTCTTACTATCAGCTTTTTAAATTTCATTTGATATCACCCACATACCATGTTATTTACTTATACTTTTATTCCAGTATTTCATTCAACAACTAAAAGAATGAAAATTGTCACTGCTACCTTCCTTCTTCCCCACCCCCTGCCAATCCCTGAATTTTCTTTCAGTGTCTAGAGTTGGATGTGTGATACATTCCCACTTTTTCAGCAGAAATGAATGAATGGTCCTTAGTAAATGTGAGATTCACCTCACTCCATTCAGATTTTTTGAAATACAAGTCAAGGAATGGTGGAGGCGATCCCTCACTCACTGTCTTGACAGGGTCACAGTGAGAAAAAGTGTTGGCAAAGCCGCTCTCCCACTGTCTTGACAGGGTCACAGTGAGGATGAATGCTGGCAAAGCCACGCTGGTTGGTGGGTAACCGAAACCATGAGACCCTTTTTTATGTAATTGGGACTTTGCATTTTCATGCTTATGTTTCTCACAGGAGGCATGAGTATGTTAAATGCCAAACAAATTAAATTTCAGATGGCTAGAACAGAACAGGTAGTTCATGCCTTGGAGGCCGTTCTACCCACCCCTCAGCATATCAAGGACAAAGTAAAAGGCTATTCTTCTATCTTAGTACATTGTGGACAAACCTAATAATGGACAACAATCATCCTCTGAAAAACAAATTCTTTGAGAACTAGTGCACCTTGACTGAGAAACAAACTCTTTGAGAACTAGTGTACCTTGACTGAGAAACAAAGACACTCTTCGAGAAAGCAGCTCAACCAGTTTTATGAGAATAAATTTAGGAATTAATTAAAATAGCTTTATAAGACACAGTTTTAAAATAATGTTAGAAATATTATTTTATTTAGATTCTTAAGTTTAGAAATTCTTAAGTCTTTAAGTTGTATAGGTTTCTGATATGTTTTAAGGATGATTCATAAACTTTAGGATATTTTAAATATAAGATTTAAAGGGACTTTTTTAGATGGGAATTTTGAATTAGAAATAAAGTACAAGTGTACTTTAGGTTAATGATTGGCTAGGAGACTTAGAGTCTGGTTACGTAGTTTGGCATCAGTTAATAAGGAAATAACATATCTTGGGAAAAATAGTAAATCTTGGGAAAATCTGAAGGATGTAAATTGGTGACATGTTTTATTGATGATTCTGTACTTTGATGATTGTATGGCTGGGGGTCATATCCTGGAAGAATGTAGATCGGTGTGCTCTCAATCATGGTTAAGGAAATGTCATGTCTTGGCAAAGTTTTAAATTATATAATCAATGACGTATTGTGAATCTATAATGATGAGAAAAATTGTAATAAAAAGGGGACCCAGAGAAAGCAGTTTTAGCTCTCTGGAGATTGCTCAAACGGAACGACTCCTGTCTCATCATTTCGCCGACGCCACTCCTCCTTCAGGACTCCCTGGACCCCGCTGGGGCTGGACCCCGGCAAAGGAATATGGGCACTGCAGTAGTTGTAGGAAGAGCTGCCATCTAATATCTTTGTGAGGTCTTGGTGTGAAGTTGTCACCAACCCCACAACCTATACCATTCTTAGGACCTCTTCCATCTGCAGTTCCTGGGCCTTCTTTCTCTAATCTTCCTATGGTTAAGTAGTGGTAAATTTTCAAGATGTCCTAGGTTACTAGTGATAAAACAAACAAACAAAAAAATCCCTTTTTTTAAAAGGTCCAAGGGTAAAGATATTTTTTATCATCTTTCTTCTCTGCATTTTCCATTTCTCTCTTACAACATATTTACTATTACAGTCAAGATTCAATTTGATTTAGCTGTGCATGGTGGTGCATGCCTGTAATTCCAGCAGCTTGGGAGGCTGAAGCAGAAGGATAGTGATTTCAAAGCCAGCCTCAGCAAAAGCAAAGCCCTAGTGAGCCCCTGTCTCTAAATAAAATACAAAATAGATCTGAGGATGTGGCTCAAAACTACAATTATCTTATATTAGAGAAAGGTACCAAGAACATGCATTGGGTAAAAGACAGTTTCTTCAACAAATGGTGCTGGAAAAACTGGAAATCCGTAGCAACAAAATGAAATTAAACCCCTATCTCTCACCATGCACAAAACTCAACTCAAAATGGATCAAGGACTTAAGAATACAAACAGGGACCCTGCATCTAATAGAAGAAAAAATAGGCCCTAATCTCCACAGGTGGGATTAGGCCCCAACTTCCTTAAAAATACTCCTGTGGCACAAGAATTAAAATCAAAAATCAATAAATGGGATGGACTCAAACTAAAAAGTTTCTTCTCAGCAAAAGAAATTATCTGTGAGGTAAATAGAGAGTCCACATCTTGGAAGCAAATCTTTATCCCTCACACATCAGATAAAGCACTAATCTCTAGGGTATAAAAAGAACTCAAAAAGATAGTCACCAAAAAAAAAAAAAACAAAAAAAAAAAACAACCCAATCAATAAATGGGCCAAGGACCTGAAGAGATACTTCTCAGAAGATGATGTACAATCAATCAATAAACACATGAAAAAATGTTCATCATAACTAGCAATTAGAGAAATACAAATTAAAACCACTCTAAGATTTCATGTCATTCCATTTAGAATGTCAGCTATTATGCATAAAAACAACAATAAGCGTTGGCGAGGATGTGGTGGGAAAAGGCACACTCATACACTTCTGGTGAGACTGCAAATTGGTGCAGCCAATATGGAAAGCAGTATGGAGATTTCTTGGAAAATCGGGAATGGAATCACTATTCGACCCAGCTATCCCTTTCCTCGGTCTATACCCAACAGACTTAAAAACAGCATACTATAGGGACACAGCCACATCAATGTTTATAGCAGCACAATTCACAATAGCTAAATTGTGAAACCAGCCTAGATGCCATTCAATAGATGAATGGATAAAAACAATGTGGCATATATACACAATGGAATTTTACTCAGTAATTAAAGAGAATAAAACGTGGCATTTGTAGGTAAATGGATAGAGTTAAAGAAGATAATGCTAAGTGAAGTTAGCCAATCCCAAAAAACTAAAGGCCGAATGTTTTCTTTGATATAAGGAGGCGAATTCATAGTGGGATAGGGAGCGGGAGCATGGGAGGAATAGATGAACTCTAGATAGGGCAGAGGGGTGAGAGGGGGAGGGAGGGGGCATGGGGTAATTAATAATGGTTAAATGTGATGATCATTATTATCCAAAGTACAGGTATGAAGACACGAATTGGTGTGAATATACTATGTATACAACCAGAGATATGAAAAATCATGTAATAAGAATTGTAATACATTCTGTTGTTATATATAAATAATAATAATAATAATAATAATAATTAATAAAATGAAAAAATATCTAAGTATACAAAAAAAAATCTCCTCCTAGACAACTTCCACCTGCTACTTAACAAAATGCTTCCTACAATCCATTGGTTCTCCTTCCTTCTTCATGGTCATTTGCATAGCTCACCTCTTCACATTGGTTTCTGGGCTCCTTCTGCACCTGGGTGCCTGGGTCACCAACATCATTTACTACACAATTAAAAGATAAGCAGATTTCATTATTCACATTTTCATAGTCAACTATCACATAGAACTAGAAGTTATTCCTGATTCCCTGAATAAATTTAAAATAGGGCCCCTCCATCCATTTTATTTAATTTTAATGTTTGTTCATGAGCTACATCATACTCGGCTTCCCTCTCTCCCTCCTTTCTTCCCCACCCTCTCCTGCCCCTCTTTTCCTTTTCTATTATTTTTTTCCTACTTTTCCTCTTTGTATTGACAAATTCTTTTCAAGTCAGCCCAAAAGCTACATAAAACCTATCATATAGTTTACTGTTCACACTTAAATTTTAAGATGATGCCCCTTAATATTCAGGACATTTTTAATCACGACTTGGATTTCCATTGTATAATCTAGGCAGAGTAGTATAACAAACTGTAATTTTTTTGTCTCAGTCAAATATTTCACTTGCAAACAAAAAGTTGGAATACAATAAAGGCAAATTATATTTTCAGTTATGGGACAGTGTTTAAATATTAAAACTTTTACTTATAAAATAGTCTCTTTCTTTCTTATATCAGGTGACTGACAGTTTGTAAAGAAGGAATAGTTCATTGGTGAGGTACAGAATGATAAGCAAGCTGAGCTCTTCACAGATGCCACGAATATACAGCTATTTTTCACAAATGCACATTAAGTACAGTTGAACATTCTATTTAAATTATGCATACCATCAGCTTGCCAATATCATCTTCTAAGCTAATGTACTCAGACATTTCTTGAAAGAAAAATGACTTCTGTGATGAATTTTAAACCAAGTAACAAAAATATATTGTACTTTCAAAGTGTATGACATTGCATTTAAATGTATCCCCACTTTCAAATATGATAAATACTTAGTGACTATAACTATGATGAATATAAAGCAAGTGGCAAGTGTTTTCCCTTGCAATGAAACTCAAATCTGAGATTATCTCATTATTCTAGTTCATGAGAACTATTTCTAAAACTACCTTGGGAAAACAAGTAAACCATGGTCCTATGGGACAGAGGCTAAGCTTGGCATCCCTGCAATTCAGTGGTCTGGATTCAAACCCCCCTCTGCCTCTTAGAGTAAGCTATTTACAATACTGATGCCTCTATTCCCTTCTCTGTACAATGAAATTTATTAGATTTTCTCCCTTGTAGGGCTGCTCAAAGGATTAGATGGAAAAAAAAATAAAGCAACGTGCAATTAATTTTGTGTGCATGTATTTTTGTAAGGATGTATTTGTGTATAGGTTTATGTAAGAAAATAAATGTGAAAAAATGATGATGCACACCTGTAATCCCAGACACCATGGAGGCTAAGGCAGGAGTTCAAGAGCAACATAGCCTATCCCCATATAAAAAAAAAAAGTCCTTCCCCACAATATGAACTAATAATGCATTACATTATGATGATGATGATGATGTGATGATGATGATGATGATGATGTGTTTAGTCACTAAAATTTTACAAAGTGATTAAACTAAGGTGTTAAGATGTTCTGTTTATTATTAGACTGGTCTCTTGTGAAATAGACAGTTTTCAACTACATAGTCACATTTTCAGATAAAAAAGCAAGTAAGATGATTCTAGGGTGAAAGACTTTTAAAAAGAAACTCTATCCTACAAATTTCAAGCACTATTACTATTGACAACAATGGTCTTAAACCTCTTAATAGTCAGTCAAATGTTCCCAATTTTCTCAAGCTTACGACAGCTAACTCTTTATCATTTGTTTCCCATCTCCTCAACTACTGCAGACTCCCTGAGGAAAACCATGCATGTGGCACCCTTACACTCTGTGGGTTGTTTCTTCTGAAGAATATGCATACCCTGCCTTTAGATACCCAAAGTGAATACTGCCAAGAGGAAGTCGTAGACAAATGGAAGATCACTGTAGTAGAGGAAAAGAAAATATAACTCTCCATTAGTTTCTTTCAAAGAGTCAGTAGTTCTCCTTAGCCTCTCAACTGGTTCTCCTTAGTCCTACATGCCAACATATTATAGGTGACAGCCTGTGTCTTCCAAACTGAAATTGCTCTAGACCATGCCTTTCCTCTTCCCCTCAATCTAACACCTTGGTCCAACACAGGTGTTCCTCCTGCCACCCAAATCCAGAATGAAAATACAATAAAAAAAACTTTTATAACCTTTTATAATAATCAAGGCACGTTTCCAAGATTTGGGATGCATCACATGATAACCCACACAATTCCTCTTTAGATTCTTCTCTATGTTTTCAGAAGAAAATTATGCTACATATCTTCTAATCCTCTGTTCATCAGTTAACAATTGTGAAGAAAAGATGACAGAGACACAAGTCCATCTGTCATTGACATACATCAATTTTCAGGGGAAGTATAGCCAAAACCCATATTTAGGGGAAGTATATTAGTTTTTTCTAGAGCATATCTTTATAACTACACACCCAATTTAACATTTCAGTCTAAGGTAGCATGTGTATTTGAATTATTTCTATGCTCTGTATTTCCCAAGTACTATGAGTTAGACACTTGCTTTATATTTCATTGATTAAAACTACTCACAAAACTGGCCCCTCCCATAACAGAAGAAGGTTAATCTCCTCTTCAGCTCTGAAATTTAGAAACCATTTACCACCTCCCAAATGGCATTTTCCAGCTTCAATTATTTTAAGATGTGGGCATCCAACTTTGTAAATATGAATATGGATTCATATTTAAGTAAATATATTGTACAAAAGGCAACTCCAGAAACTGTTATTTGGAAAGGGATACTGGAAGCATACACACACAACTCTCTGGAGGCTTTTCTAATAGCCTACAAATTCTAATTAGTATCAGATTATTGATCTGGGATTTGTAGATGGGGAAGAAGAATTCTTAATCTCTCTTTCTCTCCTCTCAAACCCCAAAACATAACTAAGTCCAAGAATAAATTAGAAGTTGATTTTGAGATAGCTTCTTGGAACAGCATATTTATTCTTCTACTTCTTAGTGAAAATATTTCATTGCCTATTATTAGACAGCTTAACCTTCTTATTAATAAAATATAGAGAACATTTAGAATGAGCTATAATTTTGAAACATAAAATATCAAGACTCTAACAAAAAAGAAATGATGATTCTGAAAACATATAGTTATATCCAGATTATCATCACAATATAAATAATACTATAAGCCATAAAATTCAGAGGGCAAAAGATATCCAGGCACAAGTGCCCCAAAGACCCTAGGAAAATATCATTTCCATCAATCTAATAATAATTAGATGTGGCTGGAAGAGTGACATAATCCCAGAAAGCACAAACTAACTAGGATAGACTCTGAAGGCCCAGCAAGCCTTCCTGGAGATAGTAGAAGGTCAGCTCTTCAAACTCTGAGCAAGTTTTGAATGAAATTCATTCTTCTCTCACCAGTTGATTAAAATTTCATGTAAGGCAATGGACCTGCCACAAATTTGCTTTTTCTTGTTGCATAATCAAAAGGAACAGCTTTAGTCCAAAAAGCGTATAGTCCCATTCCTGCAATTCAAACATTACCAGAAGTGCTTAAACCTATGGAATCTTAATACGAATTTCTATTATCTAAGCAAACATTTTCCAAAATTATAGTTTTCTAACTTAAAGAACTACTTACTTTCCCTCTTACCTGTGAAATCATTAAAATGAATTCCCTCTTTTCTCTCTAGAGCATTCCTGGTTCTGTAAAGGCATATTTACCATTCACACATCATCAGATTCACTGGAATGATTAAAGAGGTGGCCTGAAAAGAGAGTAGGTTCAACAATTATGCAATTAAATAAATCAACTGATGTGATTGTTTGGATATTTTTCCAATACATTGTCAGATTGTCAAACTGTAAATACAAAACAGACCCTTACCATTATGATATGAAACTGTTTTATTTAAACTAAGATGATCTTTTATACCTTTTGGAATATTCTGGCCCTTTGGAGAACCATTCTATTTAGAAAGATTTTCAATCTTAAATTACATTAGAACATGCTCATGAAATTCTCTTTGCTGCTTTGAAAATCATTACATGAATTTTCTGAGTATGAAAATAATTCTTATTCTAATGCTCTTTTAAAAGTTTAACTTATATGTCCATTCACACAGGAGACAACCAGGAATTTTTTCTTTAATGCTCAAGCTTTTAGACAGAAAAAACTTGGAGCTCCACAATTTTTATAAAGACCTACCTTAGTGATCACTATGAACATGACCTTCTAGGAATGCAAATTGCACCATCAATGGTGACATAAAAAGCTCCTGTGAATTGTAGCCCAGTAGTCGTGTCATGGTTCACTCTTCTCTAAGCCAGTTAGCACATGGCTTACTACAGTTCCTCATCTCTCCCCAGAGAATGTCCTGGATTTTGTTGATTGATTGCATTTTTAACTATGTTAGAAGTAATGCTTTTTTATAGATGACAAGCAACAAATCCCTTCAATTATTTCTTTATTAATGTCATTCTTTCCTTGTGTAGCTGTCATTACCAATCTTCTCACCAACATTCTATTTTGTAATTCCAAGAAGAGTTAGGCTTCTGTGGTTTGATGAAATATATGTTTGTTTCAAGACACTGAAGGTTTTTTCCTCTTAACTGAGAAATAGTCACCAATGGTATTTTTGAAGTTATTTGTACAACATTTAAAAAAAATTATGTTTGTGTTTTGAACTGAGTGGTGCCTCAGTAACAAGGATGCATATGCATCGATTTGTACTGCTGTGCACGCACAGTGTCAGCCATGTTCAGCCCCTCTCTGTCTTCCAAACAGCTCTGACTGGTCAGTTCAAGACCAACACGTAGAATATACTCAGCAGAGTATTAATAATGAAATGAAAATAATTAATATTTAGCACCTCTGCGTTTTGGCAGTTATCATCTTGCCTAATCTTCGTATTACCATACAAAATAAGTATTATCCACCTGCTGTGAGGAAAATGGGTTCTCAGAGATTCTTTGCAGGTGTCATCTTAACTCCAAAGGCCATGTTCTTCTCATTCTGTGAGATCTAATTGTAAATATTATTCAAGGAAATAAGAGCCAATACATAGGGTCTTTCTCTTTTCTGATATATTTTAACAACATTTCATTAGATATTCCATTCTAAGGGAGGATGCATTCAAGACTGCTAGTGCTTTATCAGTAAATATAGAGAGGGAAGGAGCAGAATCACCTCCTTTAAAAAAAGCAACTGTTTTAATTGAAATTTGCTATGGATTGAATATTTGTATTTCCCCTAAATTCTAACCATGATAATGATATTAGGAGGTGGAGCTTTAGGGAGGTGATTAGGTCATTGGAGCAGAAAACACAATAATGGAAATTTTACCTTTAAAAGAGACATGAAAGAGACCCCCAGACCCCTCAACCCTTCTACCATTCAAAGGTACTATGAGAAGATGCCATCTATAAAACCAAAAGGGAGCCCTAACAGACACGAAATCTGTAGGTGCCCTGATCTCCGACTTCCTAGCCTCTGGAACTGTGCAGAATAAGTTTTTGTTGTTTATAAATTACCTAGTGTATGGCATTTTGTCATGGCAGCTCAAACAGACTAAGACAAAATAATGTACATATTTAAGGTATATGGCATGATAAGTTTGCTCTATTTTGGGAGTTCTGGTTACATGCAGTCTTTATAAGTGCCTATTTAACTGCAAATCCTTCATAAAGGAAGAATGACAACTTCAATTGTGATCACTTAGTAGCATTGCTACTCTCTAATGTTAGAAATGCATGTGACAGAGGTAAAAGAATCTGTATTAGCAGGACTCTGGGAGTGATTAAATATTGAAACAAGAAGTAGTAGTCAGAGTTGACTCCAATGTTTCTAGTTTCCATGAATGACAGGATTTTCATCAACTATTTCATAGTTAAGAAATAGATTTTAGGTGGAAATCACTAGGGCATTTTTAGACTATGTGCAGCTCAAAATTCCTGTAAGATCTATAAGTGAGATTTCCAGGAACCAGCTGGATTATGGTTCTCAAGTTCAGGACAGAATTTAGAGCTAAAAATATGGCATATAAGAGGTAACTGAAACCATGAATGTGGTTGAAGTAAACTCTTGAGTGTGAAGAGCAAACAGGAGAGGGCTGAGGCAGCAACATGGAGAACATGAACAGTCAAGGAATGAACAGAGAAACACAAGCACACAAAGGACACTAAGAAGGGCCCTGCAGGACGTAAAGAGACATTGGATGAAATACAGGAGAGGGGACAAATCACAGAAGATAGAGAGGTGTTTCTTGCTTAGGACAGAATGGTCACCAACAAGCAAGAGAACAATTAAAAGGGCCATTTTATAGGTCATTGCTAATCTGGGGAAAACAAAGAACAAATCTGTAAAGAAGTGGTAACTATAAATGTCTGTTCCTCTATAAAGAAGCTTGATTTTCACAGGTTCAGAACTGGGATATCATGAAAGTAGGATGGCATGACATCAGAGGGCACTTTTAAGATGGCAGAGGCTTTGTGTTGCATACATTTTTAAATAGTCCCTATTTGCGAAAGAATAAAGAAGCAGAACCTTTGCCAGGCACAATGGCACAAGCACATCTGTACTCCCAGGTACTCACAAGATTGAGGAAAAAGGATTTCAAGTTCAAGGCCAACCTCAGCAACTTAGCTAGACCCTGTCTCCAAATAAAACAAAATAAACAAATAAATAAAAAGGGTTGGGGATGTAGCTCAGGGGTAAATAACTCAGGGGTTCAATCCCTGGTACAAGAGTTTAAGGAAAAAAAAAGGAGGAAGAGGAGGAGAAGGAGGAAGAGAAAGAAGAGGAGAAGGAGGAAGAAAGGAAGAGCAAGAGCAAGAAGAAGAACAACAACCACCATCACCACCTCTAAATCAATCCAAAGTAATGGTTTTACAAGAGGCTTTGACAGAAGAGGAAGAAACATCAGTAGAGGTAGAGGAAACAAGTCATAGCAAAGGAGTGATCAAGATGACAGACTTCAGAATCAAAGTCAGAAAGAAAAGAAAGTGAATCCACAGAGAGGCAACCAGATTAAAAGGAAACAAATAAGTGGAGAGCCTAAGGGTTCCTGAGGTCCAAGAGCAGGTATGTTATTGTTACAGAGCTAAGAGGACAGGTTGCTATAAAGACAGCATGATGAATTGAAGTTTAATATTTCATAAGTAATATAGTGTTAGGTTTTGATATATTTCAGAATGTTGCTAAATGTGTCAGATAATTGAATAATGTAAAAGTAAAGATCACAGAACTAAAGAATTGTCTTGGCTTGAGTCATTCACAAAGATATTCGAGTTTCCTTGGAAATTATTAAGATTAAAGTAGAGAACACCACCTTTATTTGTATATGGAAGTAAATATGTGACCACAGTCAGGAAGGAGAAAGATAGCAGCCCCAAGAAGCATAATTGCACAAACTTCTAAAGTTCTTAGGATTTTCAAAGTGGAGGGGTAGCTATTTTCCAAAGAGGATGGCCCAAAGAACCTCACCCCCACATACACCCTTGTGTAGCTTCCCCACCTTGATCTGACAATCAGTGAAGCAGATACTGCATGATGTCACATGAACATGGGTCATAAACAACCTCATCACTCCTCAGCGGATTTCTTAGAATGCTTGCTCTGGAGGAATCTGGTCGCCATATAAGAAGACAAACTGCCTAGGAACCATACAAAGAAGGTACGTGGAAAGAGAGAGATGCCCACCCCCCACTTCTCAGCTCACTCTTAGACATGCCAGTGATGAAGAAGCCATCTTTGACCTCCAGCCAAGTCAGACCTTCAAATGATGTCAGTTCAGAATATCATCCAGCTGGAACTGTAGGAGAGAACCATCCAGTTGAGTCCAGGCAACTGAGTAAACACTGAAAAACTCATTTTAAGACATTCCTTTTCAAGGTTGTTATGTAACCTATGTGATAACATGATGGAGTAACATGGTATGACTCAAAATGTTTCCCTAGAAATGGAAGCATAGAATAATGGGTTCATTTGGTTAAAAATAATATTCTCTCTCTCTCTCTCTCTCTCTCTCTCTCTCTCTCTCTCTCTCTCTCTTCTTCCCTTTTTTTTTCTTGTACCAGGGATTGAACCCAAGGACACTTAACCACTGACCCATATCCCCAGCCCTTTTTATTTTGAGACAGGGTTTTGCTAAGTTGCTGAGGCTGGCTTTGAACTTGCAATCCTCCTGCCTCAGTTTTCCAAGTTGCTGGGATTATAGGTGTATGCCACCGTGCCCTGCAAAGGGAAATACTTTTAAATAGTGACATATAACATCAAATTAATTCCTGGTAGCTTTATTGGTTGACTGTTTTTTTTGGGTTTTAGGTTAAATGTGTGACTTGCCATCTCATAGGAGAAACAGACACAGAACAAGAACTCTATGTCTATCATTAGAATTATGCAGAGATGGATTCATATAATTTTTTTCTTAAAACCTCTCATAGGCTATGTTTTCATATTCCTTTTTAATTACTTCACTTCTAGCATTCTATTTAAGTTATACTAACCCAAGAAAGTCTCATATACATGTATGAAGTAAGGGTGAATTTGTTAGAGAAAAATAGAACTTTAAATTCAAAATTAACCAACATTTGAATACTATAGATTTAGAGAAATGAACCATTGATTTAGAGAAATGAACCATTTGCACATTATGAGGTATGAGGTATGAGGTACATTTGACCCTAAAATAGCACTCACCATAATTTGTGAGCATGGCTCATTATAAATGCAGATGAACCTTAGAAAATAATGAGAATGATATTAATAATAATTAAAGAAAATAATCTTTAGAAACTGTTACAAATATTATAGTATACTAATACTAGTAATAATTATAATTATTATAATTAATTTCTTATAAATTAATTTTGTGCTGTCTAAAATCAATTGTTTTCCTTTTCTTTATTTAAATCACCCATACAGTATTGCTCTTCTGTTCTATCTTTGGAAAATTAAGAAATGATCTAGAAAATTCTTATATCTCTTAACCTGAGTACACAGAATACTCAACCATAGAGCTGGAGAGGAGTTAGGTGAATTAAATTAAACTACTTGATATTAGAGAGAATGAATTTGGGACCAACAGAAGTTACCTGACTTGGCTACAGGCCCAGATATAAAGTAATTCTTTTTTCCACATAAGGATGAGAATCAACTTTCCAACTGCTAATAGAGTTCTTTTTCCTACATTCTAGACAATTTGTAATACAAACAAAATGGCTTTATCAGCCTAAGTGATTATAATTGGTAATTCAATTTTCTCAAATCAAATTTCAAGGAAACATTACTTGAGTCCATTTCAACTTTCACAAAATGCTAATTTTTCCTTCAAAATGGTCATTTCCTACATTCAAATATTTTAACAAATATTCAGAACATGTTACTTCTAGAAAAAAAGAAAGAATTTTGCTTCTTAATCATTTATTTTGCCTTCAATGTAGATGATTCTACATAGAAAAAGAAGTTGAAAATATAAGCTACAAGTTAGAATAATTTCTCTTCTTATGACAAATGCCATAATCCTTCAGTTATTTTTAGTTTTTTACAGTCAGAGCTGCCTTCAGTTTTTATTTGATATCTTTTCAACTTCTGGTCAAGTTTCTCTGGAATTCTCCAGGAATTTCGGAAATAAAATCTATATATTCTTTGGGTTTATTTTCTTTTGTTCTTCACTAAATTATTTCTATTTTTTCTCCTTCACACTATTGTATATACTAACAGTGGTGTTTTTGAAAGAAAAAGCATTGTTTCTATGTGATAGGCTCTCATTAAGTTTTATTAATAAACGTTTCATGTAAGTTGTGTTAGCTTTTTTTATCATTGTGACAAAATACCTGAGAAAATCAGCTTAAAGAAGAAAAGGTTTATTTTGGCTTATGGTTTCAGAGATTACAGTCCATGGTCATTTGGCCCTGCTGCTATGGGCCTATGGTGAGGCAGAACATCATGGCAGGGAATGCAGAACTCCTCACCTCACAGGAGCTAGGAAGCAGAGAGAGAAAGGAAGGGGACAGGGAACCTTCAAGGATAAGCCAGTCCCTCCCCAACCCCCCATCCCTCACCCGCCTTGACTTACTTTCTCCAATGAGGACCCACTTCTGAAATCTCCCACCACCTCCCAATTGTGATACCAGCTAAACCAAATCTTCAACATATGAGCTTTAGAGGGGGGCCATTCCATATCCAAACCATAACGAAATACATTTCAAACTTTTAAAAAAAATTTAAATTTGTTTTAATTAGTTATACGTGACTATAGAATACATTTATGCACTTTGTTATATCATACATAGATGGGTTATAATTTCTCATTTTTTCTCAGTACATATTGTACATGTTGCAGAATTAAATTGGTCATGCAGTCACAGATATACATATAGCAATAATGTCTGTTTCGTTCTACTATTTTTTTATCCCCACATCCCCTCCTCTTCCCTCCCATCACTTCCCTCTACCTAATTTATGGTAATGCTATTCTTCGCTAGTGCCCCCCACTTTATTGTGAATTAGTATCTGCATATTAGAGAAAACATTCAGCCTTTGGTTTTGTGGGAATCGCTTATTTCTCTCAGCATGATATTCTCCAACTCCTACCATTTACTGGCAAATGCCATAATTCTACTCTTCTTTAAAGCTAAATAATATGCCATTGAGTATATATACCACATTTTCTTTATCCATTCATCTATTGAGAGACACTTAGGTTGGTTCCCTAGCTATTGTGAATTGAGCTGCTATAAACATTGATGTGGCTGCGTCACTATAGTATACTGATTTTAAGTCCTTTGGGTATAAAAGAAAGTCAGATAGCTGGGTCAAATGGTGGTTCCATTCCCAATTTTCTGAGGAATCTCCATACTGCTTTCCATAGTGGTTGCACCAATTTGCAGTCCCACCAGCAACGTATGAGTGTACCTTTTTAACCACAGTCTTGCCAACATTTATTGTTGCTTGTATTCTTGATGATTGCCATTCTGACAGGAGTGAGATGAAATCTTAGAGTAGTTTTGATTTGCATTTCTCTAATTGCTAGAGATGTTGAACACTTTTTCATGTATAATACCAGAACTTAAACTATACTACAGAGCTATGGTAATAAAAACAGCATGGAGTTAGCACCAAAATAGACTTGTAGACCATTGTTACAGAATAGAGAACATAGAGACAAACCCACATAAATATGGGTATGTCATACTATATGAAGGTACCAAAAACATTTGGAGAAAAGATGGCCTATTCAACAAATGGTGCTGACAAAAATGGAAATCCATATGTAGCAAAATGAAATTAAAACTCTATCTGTCACCCTGCACAAAAATCAACTCAAAGTGGATCAAAAACTCAGGCACTAGAACAGAGATCCTGAGCCTATAGAAGAAAAAAATAGGCCCAAATCTTCATCATATCAGCCTAGGATCTGACTTCCTTAACAAGACTCTTAAAGTGCAAGAAGTAAAATCAATAATTAATAAATGGGATGGATTCAAATTAAGAAGATTTTTCTCAGCAAAGGAAAACAATAAAGTGAGGAGAGAGCCTACAGATTGAGAGAAAATCTTCACCATATACACCTCAGATAAAGCATTAATCTCTAGAGTATATAAAGAACTCAAAAAACTTAACATCAAAAAAAAAAAAAAACAAATAACCCAATCAATAAATGGGCTAAGACATTGAACAGATACTTCACAGAAAAAAATACAATTGATCAACAATCATTTCAAACTTTTTACAAAGATTTTCAGCCATGGATTATAACCATGTACTTGAAATGTAACTGGTTTATAATGAACTGTATTTATTTAAAGTATATGATTTGGTAAGTTTGGATACATGGTATGCACCCATGAAAGTCATCACCACAATCAAGACAATGGACATATTGTTCACCCCCAAAAGTTCACTCACACCTGTTTGCAATCTTTCCTTCCCTCCTCTCCCCACATGCCTCAACAACTTGCAGGCAACCATTGATCTGCCTTCTGTCATTATGCTTAATTCGCATTTTCTAGAATTGACACAAATTATTCACTATTTATTCTATTTTTTCCAGATTATTTCATGCAACAAACTTATTCAGGGATTCATTTACCTTGTATCATGCTTCAATAATTCATCTGTTTTATCCTTGAGCCATGTTCAATTGCATGGATACACCAGACTTTGTTTATGCATTCACTAGTTGTTAGATATATCCTTGAATTCCAGGTTTTAGTTATTACCAATAAAGCCATAACAAGCACTCAAATACATGTCTTTGAATGAGTATATTTTATTTTTTACAGGTAAAGGCTTAGAAATGAATTGGCTGGATCATTTGGTAACGGTCCATTAAGCTTTTTAGAAAGGCTCTAAACTGTTTTAAGAAGTGATTGTACCATTCTGCATTGCCACTGGCAGCATTCTACTGCCTCACACACCCTTAGAGACACTTGGTAGGATCTCATTTTTTTTTCACATTAGCCAGTCTTAGAGTAGACAGTGGTATCTCATCATGGTTTCAAATTGCATTTGTCTAATGACTAATGATGTTGAGCACCTTTCATCATTCTGACTGGAGTAATAATAGGATCAGTGGCTTTGATTTCTACACAAATATCCTGGGGTCTCAAAGGCTTTGTTCTCTACGCACAAATATCTGGGCTAAGTGAAAGCCATAGAAGTCATCTAATGGGGAACACTAGAAGGGCATAGATCTCTCCTCCATCAAAATGATAAAAGTCAACGAAAACAACACCACACTATAGATGGAAGGAAAGTGAGTGCTGTCTTAAAAATTCAAAGTGAATGTGTTCTTTAGAAATGATGTGCTGTCAGAACTAGAATTCTCTTATTTTAGAAAACTGCTTGATTCTCAATAATACGTAAAATCAAATGATCTGAATAGGACAGGAGAAGAAAAACACAAGAAGAGATGGAATTGAGATTAAAGAACAACTGTGTAAAATGACAATGGATGTGACATCTCTCCATGGTTGAAGGGAAATGTTTGTGATGCCAGATTTTCATGATGGCCAATTTAGCTTTCACTTCTGAAAGCAACAAAAAAATATTTGCAGATATATGGGGCCTGTAAAAGTTGGTAAATCATGCACTGTTTTTGGAAAACATGAAGGTATACTTCACCAAATTGAGAAATAACTTTATTTAGTCATTTACTTATTTATTCAATAAATATTTATTAAATGGTCTTTATATGCCTGGTAATATGTTCAGGATCCTGGGAAACAATAGCAGAACGATCATTTTCTTTCATTAATACAAAGTAACACAATGACTCATATAAAATAATAGAAAGAAAAATGGACTTTTGTCCCAAAAAATACATGACTAATTATGAAATCTTGAAGTATTTAATGATATTCTTTATTTAAAAGGTAAGAATGTGGGGCTGGGGATGTGGCTCAAGCGGTAGCACGCTCCCCTGGCATGCGTGCGGCCTGGGTTCGATCCTCAGCACCACATACAAACAAAGATGTTGTGTCCGCTGAGAACTAAAAAATAAATAATAAAATTCTCTCTCTCTCTCTCTCTCTCTCTCTCTCTCTCTCTCTCTCTCTCTCTTTCTGTCTCTTTAAAAAAAATAAAAGGTAAGAATGTATTTTCTCTTCAAATGTTGTATATTGTACAATTTTATTTGGTAATGTCACTGACAGTCCTGCCTAATCCAGTGCCATGGTTAATAGAAAGTTTGTGGTAATTTACTACTTACAGTAAATGGAAATAACTACTAAATAAACACATGAAGGAATAAGCAAATAAGTGAAATCGTTCAATTGTAAAGTCATCTGGCATTTCATTTAAAGATTTAAAAGATTTCAAGATCTCAGAGTATCTCAGCGTTCTTATTAAATGCATTTGTTTTCATTGTATAGTAGATATTTAAAATGCCTGTTTCTAATGATCATAATTAAAAACAATGGATAGTTTTCCCCCTGTAGATGCTAAATTGTGACTTACTCATCATGATTCCTCTGCCCCAATGTCCCAAGCTAGACACACTTGAAAATCCACTGAAGGCCTTCATGTCTCTTCTAAGAACCTGAAAAATGTTAGAATTCTGATCTTTCTGGATGGTAGCAATTGTAATGGGTGCCTAGCACATATGCATTCTTGGACTCCAGAACAAGTGTAAAGAATGCTAGAAGCCCCTCTCAGGAATCCCCCTGGAGAATGAGTGTGCAGTCCCCCCTTTGTGCAAACCCCATCTATCCCATGTTATCTTGAGCATTTACTTCATATAATGGAAAGTTTTGGTTAGAAGCACAAGGCTGGGGGTAGAGATGCACAGAACCATAACTCTTCAGAAAAACAACATAAATTTCTCCACTATTATTTCCGCATTCCTTGTTGACTCACATGCCTCTCTGCAATAAATAATTTACTGTAATAAAAAATTTACTACCCTAAAACTATCATTAAGGTCACTGAAAGAATAAATCATCGTGTTTTACAGAGTATGCCTAGCTAACAAACTTTACTGCTTGGATTTTTATTTGCTGGGTGATGGGATGTGCAAGGCAGTTAGAGGAAGTAGGGATTACTAAATAAAAATTAAAACATTCCTACAGCAAGCTACCAGGATTGAACTTGACCTTTGGGAAACAAATCAAAGAGTCTCATAAAAGCTGTGCTTCAAGCCACATCACAGTTATTTTTATGGACAAAATCTCCCGTGAGTTCTCTGACAATGTGTGCGCTCACGACTCTCAAAGGAGAGAACATGACATAATGCCAGCTTGTTAGCATCCTTCAAAAACAGCACGGACACTCTCAAGTCATTCTGCATCCTCAAGTGCTCACGAAAACTCCAGTGTAACTCCCTTTAGCGGTGTGTCTGTGCGTTCAGGTGGGTATATATAAACATATTGCAGGTATAATGCATCAGGTCTCTTGAAACAGCTTTGCATAACTCTTTAATAACTATAATTGAGCTAACAATGTAAATAAAATATTCTCTAATTCCAGTATCTACTTGTCAAAATGAAATTTTAGATATGATCTGAATTGCTTTGTGAAACTTATCATCTTTTCAAGGGATGAGGGAATGAGGTAGTGCTCAGATGTTAAATGATACTGTGCAGCTTTAAAATATCTCAGGACCAACAAGTACATCCTGTCAGTACAGAGAAAAATTACAAATTCCAACCTTTATTTACATCATTTATATTTAGAACCGATCAAAAGGGAGAATACTATTTGAACTTGAATGATAATTTGATAAAATGTCTTCCTGATCATAACTTCCAATTACTATTCCCTGGACATAATCTCATTCTGGCTCTATTTATCATTCTTGATTTTATAGCTACACTGTTCAAAAATTTATTGATTCATTTAATCAACAAACATTTATTGTGCTCCTAATATGTATTTAAAGCATTACAGTATTCACGGTTCAAGGTATGAGATGACTACACCATCCTTTAATCCTGCTGTCAAGGATCAAGTAGGCATCATATCTGTACATGGGACAAGTAGGAAGTAAATCTCTGAAGTTGAGGTTATAAACTAAGGAAGCCAACCAGGCATGGTGGTACATAGCTGTAATCTCAGCAACCCCAGAGGCTGAGACAAGAGGAGCACAAGTTCAAGGCCAGCCTTGGCATGTTAGTGAGGCCCTAAGCAACTTAGTAAGACCCAGTCTCAAATATATATATTTATTTATTTATTTATTTATTTATTTATATATGGCTGGAGATATAACTCAGTGATAAATTGTCCCTGGGTTAAATCCTAAGTACCCCTCTCCCCTGCAAAAAATAAGGAAGCCAGAGTACAGGCAGGGTTACCAATAGCTCTAGGAAGTTACTAAGAAATTTGTTAGGAATTAGATGAAAATAATATGGATTCAGAAGCTAGAGCCTTATAGGAAGCCAGAAAGATGAAAGGAGGAGAGACATATCCGAAGCAGAGAGGAAGCAGAGAAATGCTGCAGTGCCTTGAATGAGGGCATGTGACCAAGGCAGAGCCCACAGTCCCAAATCAGGCCAAGAACCTGCTAGATGGACAAGGGAAGAGGATATACAGGTAGGTACTGAGCTACAGGCCTGGACTCATCCAGCTCAGAGGTCCTCTGAGCAAAGGAATATGCCATTATGAGCATTAAAAGTCAGGACCTCTCCCAGCAACTTGTAAGGTGTCCATACAATTAGAGTCCTGCAGTTTAAAACCCATTAGCTCTATAGTAAATTCCCCTCTGAGAACTGGTGATGGGGAGAAGAAAGGCACTTGAAAGGGGTAACATAAAACTCTCCTGTTGCCCTGGAAGCATCCACCCCACCAGTGTCTAGACTTAAGCACTGATGCTAAAATACTCAAGTATTTTCTGTCCCATCTGAATAGACTGGATTCAGACTGAGTCTTACTTTTAATCAATGATCACAGAGACTGATTGTGGAAACAGAAAGAAGATAAAATTGAGGAAGGCAAAGCAAAACATTTGCAAAAGTGAGATGACAATATTTATTCCCCTGGCCAAATTTACAAAGATGACTTTATATATCAGAAAATGTACATGTGTATCTGAGCATTGCTTTTTTAAGTAAAATCAAATATGCAGAAATACAGGGGATAGATGTTTTATATCATAGTAGTAGTATGCACAGGTTGACAATGTTTTTAAACAATTTTTCAATTACAAAACACATGTGATAACATTGCAATAGAACCAATCATTTTCAACCCAGATACATCCATTGTAGCTTTTCTTCATTCGTCTCAGATTTTAAGAAAAATATGTGCCTTATATAATCTCCTGCATCCTTTGAAAAGAGAATTCTTCCCAAGGTTAAGGTGCATCTGTGTTACTTTCACTGACTTCTTCCAACATGGTCAAGCTGCATTTCATGCTTCAACCATCATTTTCATTCCTGTTACTAACTGCTTAAAAACAGCTAATGCAGCCCTCAATTTCATTAATGGAAGCATAATGTCCAGAACACGGGTGTTAATAGCCCCTCTCTACCCTGGGCTGGGCAGACCACATGTAGATCACCGTGTTCCCTCTCAGAAACACATTTTGTAAGGGTCATTGACAAATGGTATTACATTCACTCAAAGGAGGATTATCAGGACGGTGAATGCCAAATGAGAGACATTAAAGAAATTGAGGGTGTTTAACCTTGAGAAGAAAAGCTCTGGAATGAAATGAAGAGACGTGATAGATCCCATCAATTATCTGAAGTTTTGTTGTGTGGAAGAGGGATTAGGCTTTTTCCACGTGACTCAACCACTAGGTGGAAGATACTGGGAATCAAGTTGCTGCTCCATCTCAGCAAACTTTCTAACAGGGAAGCCTGCCTGAAATTTTAATAAGCTCTCTGTTCCCCATCCCTGAGAGTGTTCGAGCAGAGATTGGGTCACCACCTGGCAGATGTGCTTAATTGGAAGGTAAGTTGTACTGGATGGAATTACAAACTCAAATATCTTCAAAGGCACAGACAAGTACGCAAGATGCAGCTGATGAACAAGGAGGAGGTGTCTTGTGGCAAGCTATGGAATGATGTTCCTCAACACCACCACTGAATTGTTGGCATCTACACTCAACTTTGAAGTATTCAGAATACACATGTGTGTGCGTGCACATGTGCATACACACACACACACACACACACACACACACACACACATATTCAGCCTATACATAACATTTAGGCTATGTCATTTCTGAGGTCTCTTGGAGGGTTAAGATTTGGGCATTTAAGGACTATATAGTTTGTACCATGACCTAGAGATTCTATATTTTTATTTTAATTATCACTTAATTTTCCATTTATTTTAACTTGAACTAAAGCTACAGGATTACATTGGTATTTACATTTTTAAAGAAAACATGGAGTTTTACAAGTTGGAATATATTTCCATTTTTTTTCTCACCACCATCCCAAAGCCCAAGGTAAATAAAAAATAAATGGCAGGGGCTGGGGTTGGGGCTGGGGTTCAGTGGTAGAGAGCTTGCCCAGCATGTGTGAGACACTGGGTTCCATTCTCAGCACCAAATATAAGTAAATGAATAAAATAAATGTCCATACATCTAAAAATATTTTTAAAATAATAATAAATGGCAGTAGTCCTCATTAGTAGTGCCATCTATCATCATAAATGAAGTAAACAGGATCCTTAAAGAATCAATCGACAAATATTTGAAAAATGTTCATCATTGCTAGCAATTAGAGAAATGCAAATCAAAACTACTCTAAGATTTCATCTCACTCCAGTCAGAATAGCAGCTTTTATGAAGTCAAACAACAATAAGTGTTGGTGAGGATGTGGGGAAAAAGGTATACTCATACACCACTGCAAATTGGTGCAGCCAATATGGAAAGAAGCATGAAGATTCTTTGGAAAATTGGGAATGGAACCACCATTTGACCCAACTGTCCCTTTCTTTGGTCTATAACCAAAGAACTTAAAAACAACATGCCATAGGGACACAGCCACAGCCACATCAACGTTTATAGCAGCACAATTCACAATAGCTAAACTGTGGAACCAACCTAGATGCCCTTCAGTAACTGAATGGATAAAAAAATGTGGCATATATACACAATGAAATATTACTCAGCAATAAAAGAGAATAAAATTATGGCATTTGCAGGTAAATAGATGGACTTAGAGAAGATAATGCTAAGTGAAGTTAGCCAATCCCCCCAAAATAAATGCTGACTGTTTTTTCTGATATAAGGAGGCTGATTCATAGTGGAGTATGGAGGGGGACCATGGGAGGAATAGAAGAACTCTAGATAGGGTCGAAGGTTTGGAGGGGAAAAGAGGGGGCATGGGGTTAGAAATGATGGTGGAATGTGATGGAATCATTATCCAAAGCACATATATGAAGACATAAATTAGTGTGAATATAGATTATATACAACTACAGATATGAAAAGTTGTGCTCTATGTCTAATATGAATTGTAATGCATTCCACTATCATATATAAATTTTAAAATTTTAATTTAAAAAAATAACTTAGGTTTAGATTTTATCTTCCCAACAAATTATCTGTATGTGCTCATTTTTTTATCCCAGCATCTAACAAATATCATTTCTGTCATTAGTAGGGAAAAGGACTACTAGCCAATATTTTAATAATTGCCCTTTGTCCAGACAGAGGAATAAAATTCTTAGCTTTGTTTCAAATACCATCATGCTTCACTTAACAAGAGGGATACGTTTTTAGAAATGCATCATTAGGCATTACATGGTTGTGTGACCCACACAGAGGATGCATACAAAAACCTAGGTGGCATAACCTATCCCATACCTTGGCTATATGGTATATGAGTAATACTGCCATATAATGCAATACCTATTACTAACACATTTAATAGATTAGCCTATTGCATGTCAGGCCATCATGAACAAAACCCAAGATTAAATGAAGCCCAAGAGAAAAATGATTCAGTCAAGAGACACCTGGCTGCTGCCAGCCTGGAACACTATTTTATAGGGAACTTTATAGATGGAAAGAGTATACTCTAAAATACTGACAAGAAGTACAGTGTATGCATAAAACAGTAACATAGCCATATATGATCATTATCAAATATTTTGTATTGTACATAATTGTCTATGCTGTACTTTTGTATAACTGACAGTAGAGTAGGTATGTGACCACCAGCACCACCACAAGCATATGAGTAATGGGAGTCCCACAAAATTATGGAGGCTATGACATCAATAGGCAATAGGAATTTCAACCTTTTGGCCACCACTGTGTATGTGATCTGTATTTGACTGTGATGTCAGTATGTGGCATATGACTGTAATTAAACACAAAGTCTTTTTTGACATAAATTTTGTGAAATATAAAATACAGCTTTGCTGTATTACCTAGATTATTGGCAATAAACTATATATCTTAGAGTTACAGAATAATTTTCTACTGGAAACACAACCTTAAATATATAATAAACCTTATCTTGTTTAAAACCCCATTGTTTGGGGTCTCTAATAGGTGAGGTGCCTGACTGATTGCTCATATGTAGGATTTGGGGAAGGTGTATTCTCAATTGAAAACTGACTAATACCAATCATTGAAGAGGAGGGAAATATTTGCGAATGGGAGGAAGGTTTCTGGATTCAATTTTGGACCTTAAGTTCTGTGAACAGATGGACACAGATGGTTCTAGAGCTCAGGGAGTTGTACTAACATAGTGTATTTTTTTAAGTCCTTGACCTTTAGGTGCTACTTAATGCTAAGGGTACAGATCAAAGCACACAGGAATAGCAAGTCAGGTGAGAAGAGGGCAAGGACAAGACAATAAGAATCTGTTAACAAGTAACAGGTATAATGTGTGGGGTGGGGGTGTTAAAATGGAAACTGAAAAGGGCCGGCCCCTTGGTGAACATGATCAGACCAATTTTTAGGGTAAGGAAGAGCCCAAATCCTCATTAGAATGGATGGAAAGGGGCAGGAGGATGTGGCTACTCATTATGATTTTTAAATAATGCCTTATCTTGCTCCTTCTCTGCTCAGCCAGGCTCCTCAGAGTCATGGAATAGATCATCTCTGCTTCCTTCGTTCCTGTTTACCTTTCTACCTATTTTCTTTATTGTTATCACTAAAGATATTGGACCAATTTTATAACTTGTGTGGAAGTTATACTCTGCCCCATCCATTGACCACCCCCCCCCCCCCGCCGGCCACTTAAGCAGCTGGGAGCTGTGACCCATACTTCAGTCACTCCCTTGAATATACCTTCAAATCTCCTGCTCTTTATAGCAGTTTTATGGGTCTGCTATAACAGCCTATCACAAACTAGGTGGCTTAAAAACAACAGAAATTTATCCTCTCAAAATTCTGGAGGCCAGAAGCCTGAAATCACGGAGTTGGTGGGGCCTGCTGTTTCCGAAGGCTCTCAGGAATCCTGCCTTGCCTCTTCCCGCCTACTGGGAAGGCTGCATTCTTTGTATTGTGGATGTGTTACTCTAATTTTTTTCTGTCTCCACACAGCTATTTTCCTGAACATCTGTGTCCAAACTTCCCTCTTCTTGTAAAGACATTAGTTATTGAATGTGTGTCTCTCCTAACCCAATATGTCCTCAACCTAACTTAATTACATCTGCAAAGACCCTATTTTCAAATGAGGCCATCTTCAACTTAGCAAAGCCCTAAGCAATTTAGCAAGACCCGGTCTCAAATGAAAAATAAAAAAGGGGCTATGAATTATGGGCTATGAATATGAACAAACAATTCACAGAGAACATATTAACTTTCTATTATTGAATAACAAATTATCTCAAACACAGTGACTTAAAAAATATCTATTGTCCCATGTTTCTCTAGGTCAGGAGTGCAAGCATAGCATGGCTTGGCTGAGATCTCTGCTTGAAGTCTTACAAGGCTGCAGTCAAGGTATCAGTGCCGACTGGGGAGGATGTGTTTTTATCTGGAGGCTTGACTGGTGAAGAACTTGCTTCCAGTCTCATTCAGGCTATTGGCAAAATTCAGTTCCTAAAGGCTGTAGGTATAACCGTCCCTGTTTTTTGCTGTCAGCTCAAATCCAAGAAGCTACCCACAGTTCACAGGGGAGTGTCTGTAGTTTTTCCTACATGAGTTTCTCTAGCATGGATATTCATTTTACCAATATCAAAAGGAGAATCTCTCACTGGAGGGAAGGCCTCTTCTGTCTTGTAAGAGCTTGCAGTGATTGAGTGACAGGACGGTCTCACTTTCGATGAGCTTAACATTAACTGATTAGGGACTGCAATTAGATCCTCAGAGTTCCCTCATCTTTGTTGTACTTGTTGGATGGAAATAAGCCATGGACCTACCACACTGAGGGGAGGGATTATACAGGCATGAATACCAGGAGTGAGCACCATGAAAAACACCCCAAGCCTGCCCTCCACAGAGAGGGAAACACAAATTCCTGGTAAGGCTCTCAACCTGACACCATTTTTCACCTTTTAGATTGTCGATAGGTAAAAATTACTGCCAAGAATTTGAAGTAGCAAGCACTGCCATAAACTATTGATATAGTATACATGGACACTTTCATTATGAAGGGTATTTGAAAGCATCTATCAAAATCCAATATGCACATATTGTTTAGGCTACTAATTTCATTTTTTGATATTCACTGCACAGAAATATGAAGGTGAGGATAGATATACCAAAATGTTCAAAATAACATTATTGTAACAATAAAATTTGGAGAAAACCCAGAACATTCCAAATAGAATGAGAATTAAATAACATATGGTACATTTTCACTATGAAGTATGCAGCTATTAAAAATGAATGAGCTAGAGCCACTAATATAGAAGGAACTTAATAATATGTTGTTGATAAAAATTTAAAGAGCAAGTTGCAGAACAATAGCATCCTGTAATACTATTTTTTAAAATTGTATACATATACATCTACTTGCCTATGCATCATCCATCTATATTTTCATGCTTTTAATGAGTAATCAGATACAGAAAGACATACTGCATATTGCTAACCATTTCTTATTAGTTGAATATTTACAATGCACAAGTGTTATTTGCATATTTCTTTTTAGCTTTTACAACAGAGTGTTTTTTTGCATAGTTGATACAAGTATGATTCTTATTTATTCATTAATAAACTTTATCAATATAGGACACTTTTCTTCCATTCCTAGCTTACCATTTTCTTCACATAGGTATATTTTTTATTCATGTATCTTTTTGTATGCTAATTGAACTTCTCAATTCCATTCCTACAGAAACATGTGTACTAGACTGTATGCACAAAAATGTTTAATATTAAATTATTGTAATAGTCAAAGTTGAAAGAATACAAAAAGAGTCACCAACAGAGATACCTAAATAAATTGTATGTGGACACCATGAAGTGTGCGGCTATTAAAAAGAAGGACCCCTTTCAGCATTTTTGGGTGATGGTATGTTTCTTTTAATAAACTGCTGCCTCCATTTGGTAATGTTTTATTTCATATTTTATATATACATGAAATTAGTCTACACAGATTTTTTTTGCTGTTGTTATTATTACTAAGTTTTGAATTATGGTTACTTAATCTCATTGAAAGACCAGACACTCAGTGGAGAAGGCAGGTTTTTCCTTTTCCATCCTCTGTTCTTTGAAAGCTAGTTACTAAATCCATCAGACAGTCCAAGGGTGAGGAATGAAGCTCCACCTCCTGAAAGAGAATGATTTACATATTTTATTTGGAATTCTTCCATAAGAAAAATTTGCCCTGATTTATTTTTTCAATCATTTACTTATACAAGTATAGTCTCATGGATACTTCTTGTGTTTTCCGGATTGTAATAGAATTCTGTCGTTATTTGGATTCTCAAAGTTTGTATTCTTTTCACAAGTCAGATGTGTTACTAATCCCCAACTCTACCCTCAGATAGGTGCCTACCACTACCCCGCTACCAGATCATGAATTCCTAAATCTAGATACAGGCTGTATAAAATTCCTTTATTTTGTTCCACCTTATCTGGTATAGATAATTGAGTAAATATTTGTTAAATATCTGTTGATGATAGAAAAAAACGTAGACCATTGATGAATGTTTCTGTTTACAAGGTAAAACTATGTGAAAACCATTTCAGTTAGATAATTTCCTACCTGAGTCTTCCAGATACCAGGGGAAAAAACAGTAGCTGAGAAATGAAGGGCAGTATAAGTACACTTAAGGGAAAAAAAAAGACATTTCAAGATAATTCTTAGAGGTAAAGAGCAGTTTATATCAAAGCTTATTTCCCACTTAACATAAGCCTTGACTTTTCTCATTCTACAACATCACATCTGCCACACTTGGACCTTTCCCATAAAAGCAGTCTTTTACAAAAAGACTCACAGATTTTAGACCCTAAGATTAATTTTAAAACCAACTTAAATATATATTTTTTAAATAACATTTACCCAACATTAAAAGAAAACACTGCAAATTTTAATTACCTTGATTTTTTAAAAAATGTTATTATTGCAATAATTGATTCCAAAGCTGCATATACTAATGAGATAAACACACTATTCTGATACTTGAAAGCTCTTGACCCTAATGCACTAGAGATGTGAGATTGTCTAATTAGAATTCACACCGTCATGTGCTATTACATTTATCAGCTGAGGGATGTGTTTGTAAATTCCTTCCTGTGAACAAATGCCAAGTCCTCAAAGGCCAAGTCTGAACAGTCACAATGAAGCAGAATATCAAGTAATTACATAACAAATTCAGACAGTGTAGACAATAATTACTGAAACCAAAGCATTCATCTTCAGCTCTTGGACATCTAAGCTATCTATTTAAGTATTGGGCCAGCTCCATATAGAAATGACATCAGGTTAAGTGTATTTATTAAGATAAATTTTAACAGGCTTGATTGCTATTTATTCCAATTAAGAAAACAAAAGCTAACTAGTTAGAGAAAACCATTTTATTGTGATTAAAATCAGAAAATAAATTAACTCTAAGAGGCACATTCCAAAACCTTAAGCTAGGTTTGCAATACAGTCGGAAGAATTATGTGTGTGTTAGGGGAGAGAACTAATCAGAAAAGAAAGGCTACTTTTCTTCTTTTATATTTAAAGTCATCAGATTTGACAAGTTACTGGCCCAAGAAGAGTTTAATTTTCTAATATATCTTGAAATAGGCTCTCTGCTATTTTCACACAGGGTCAGAGCTGAAGTGCTCATGCTGTATATTGACAGCTTCTATAAATACTATTTTCTCTTTGCTTACTTCAGGAAACACACCACCTGATCCCCAATTAACACAATGATTTACGTAAAATGAAAGTCCCCTCGTCTTTGTTTCGCTGTCATCTATCTGTAGTGTTCCCAGGCAAGGCAACATTTAAAGCAGCATCTGACAGGTACGTCTATTGGAAAGGAGACACCCCCACCCCCACCCCACATACAGAATGAGAAAGACGCCATTGTTCTCTCGCTGCCACAAGTGTGCAGGTATTCCACATGGAGAGGGGGAGAAAGACACTCCAACTTCTTACATTTCCAGCACTCACACTTCATGCTCTTCTCTTTGCAGTTATTTCAAAGCAGAGTTTCATCCAGCAACTGGGGGACATCAGAGGAGAGACCTCAGTCATAGCAGGAGCACTGGCTCTTTGCCTCAGAAAAGCCTCAGGGATGAAAGAGGCCCTGTTCACTGCTGTTTGAAATTCTAGTTTGTTCCAGTGAGCAGTAGAAAGAAAATTATTTGTTTGGGGAAAGCCAGGAGTGATGGCGGCAACGTCAGATGCCAGAAGCATGTGGCTCTGGGCCAATTACCCTGCTCCCCTGCACTCATGTAACAGTAAGCCAGGAGGGCGCCATGTCTTTTGGGATCACACCTCTCTGCCCCATTTCCATCACTTCTGAAGTCCTCTATTTCAAAGGGTTCTTTGGAAAAGTAAAGAGAAAATCTTATTATGGTTGCTTAAGCATACCGAGGTGGCATATTTTCCTCTGAAAATGGCATGATCAAAATATTTTAGGCAAGAATTATTTCATATAGGTTAGTTAAAGTGGGCTAGGATTTGTTTTATCCATGTTTTATTAGCACTAAATCAAATTGAACAGGAGCAATCAGAGGTTCAGAAGTGAGATTCTTTTTCATATTTCTAATTACTATCTACCAAAGACCAATCTTTTCTCTACCCTGGCTTCACTGCTATTTATCGTTACAATATATTTATTATAGGTAAAGTGTTTATCTTGCAGTATTTGAAAATATAATTTCAATGGAAATAAAATTTTCTTTTGGCATAAAGGCACATAATATGGGCTAAAGTTATAATTATAAACCTTCAAATGCCTAGTTCTTTATAGCTCTGAATCTGAAATGGAAGGATTTTCTTGAAATAGTCTTTAGATTTCCATATTTGCCTATGAAAATGTAGAAAGAAATTTAATATTTTCACTAAAAGACATGGAACTTTTTTTATTTAAGATATTGTTAATCATATTACTCTGGAAATTTCACAATTAGAGGAGCATTTTTAAAGGCTTAATGATAGGCAGTCAGAAAGAGAAGATTGAAGATTTAGGATCAACTTAATATTAAGATATGATTTAATTAAAGTGATCATAAAAACATACAAAGTATACTTAATATCTTTGAACATGAAAAAAAAATCCATTTATACCTAAATCCAGGGGGTAGGTTTCCCACAAAGTCACTAGGTATTCCCCCTGCTGGGGAGGACCACGCTATATCAGCAGCAACCATCAGAGAAACATAACTGGAAAAAAAAAATGGACCTATAAAAAGCTCCAAAGAGCAAGTCCTTAAAGGCTCAGCTATTGCTGACTTCCAGCCAACTGAGGCACAAAGCGTAACAGCCCAGTGTTGCCATTGCTATTAATTTTTCCAAAAAACTTAATGCTTAAATTTTTATGAAATATTTCATTTTTTAAACACTGCAAGTTCTTTTTTCTCCCCCCACCCACCCAAATTTGCCAGCCAAACAAAATGAGATTGGATTAAACCCCCAGGAAGCCAGTTTATCTCTCAGATTTAGAAGAATTCCAGAGGAGCAAAGGGTAGATAGTGCTGGTAGGCAATCAATCAAATGTCACTCCCTGAATACTCTGGCATGACCAAATCACTGAGGGTGCCAAGGCAACCTGCAGGATGCTTAACTTAAAATTACTGAGTAGTGTTTGATGAAGTGCACTATCTTTATTATAATAAATAAAATTTCAATTTCACATTAATGTACATGATGATGATGGATCCTGTTTTTATGAGCACTTTTGTTTCCTAGGAAAAAGAGTGGGAAAGTCATTTATGGTGTTTAGCTAGGACTGTTTGAACGTTGTGCCATGAGGGGACTGTCAGGATCTTGGATCATGAGGACAGCACACAATATCATGGGCTCCAGCCTCAACCTAATAGAGTCCTTTCTTGTTTTATGACTCCTAGGAGACTCCATGCTGGAGAGAAGGAGCACGATCAGGCTTCCGAGAGTGGAATCAAGGGTAGGGAATCAGACACACAGCTGATCAGTGTTTCAAGCAAGAGAAAGGCTGACCACACTGATGAAGAATGAACAACCAAAGAGATAACTAAGGTGGAACAAGGAACGTGAACCAGAAAGCTTTGGAGATCTTAATGCATGTGTCTTAATACACGGTAGCATGCTTTGCACAGGTAACCCTTGTCAATCACATAGAGAGGATAGTGAGACTTCTGAGGCATACCAAGGGATCAAACAAGATTAGATTTGGGAAAGACACCAAAACTCCACGAAAGGATAATTGTCCATCAGAAGATTATTAAATGCAAGTATGAAACATGAAGGAATTTACTTGCTGCTCTATATTCAGCAGAGTACAAGGGTTTTTATTGACTTCAGAACTATCTGGGCCCTGTTGCAGGTAGAGGTAAGTTATAGCTTTATGATGCTCCAAGGTTGTGCTTCTATCATTCTAAGTCTTTGTAATTGAATGTCACTTTAAAGATATAAAGAAAAGCTTTTCATTTATTTATTTTACTTTTTGTCCAAAGAGTAAGGGTGGAATCCAGAATAGAAAATTCATCCTTGAATGAGATTTAGATAGGCCAATAGGGGCACCCCTCAAAAAGAACAAGACTCCCCCAAGTGCCATAACATTCAGTATATTTTCTTAAAAAGGCCAATAACAGAGGTCTAAATCAAAGTGAGTGTATGTATGAAATTCCCCCAGTGTCATTATGATCTTACCACAATCTAATAAATCAAGGAAACAACACACTCATATAAACAGTGTAAAACCACAGCATAAAAGTTTGTACCATATGTGCTAAGGCCACAACTTCTTTAAAATCTAAGTTGATGTTTTGAGGGATCTCTAAGGGAGTCATGATATCCATATGTTGCCTCATGAAAGCACAGTTCTGTCTCTTTCCAACCACCACCCCGCCCCCTTTTTGGTTTCTGTGCTTCACATTAAGCAGTTATACCCTGTCTTGGCAGGATGTTTGTCTGGCTTAACTCCAGTCTCTTCCATGATAGGAGACTCCAGATAACCTTTCATATCAGTGACTTCTACTCAGGTATAAAAGCTCTTTAAAGTGTCCTAAAAATCATAGCATGCAGTCTCATGTGAAATGTTTTATAGATTACATTTCATTTCAAAACGGCAGAGTGAATTAGAAACAGAATTGTGGTCATACCTTTAAGCACTACTCAAAACATGAGCACATCTATAATCTCCTTTCAAGGTAATTGTAGCTTTTTCGAACCTGAAACTTTCAGCATCGTTATATTCCTGCTAATCAACTTAACTGCCATCTGATACACTTGCTTTACATTATTTATATTAGCTTTTACTTTTTTTTCATGTTTACTACATTTTAAGGAATTGTTTGCTTATTAGTTCCGTGCAAATGTACCAGGAGTTTAGTGTGATACCCATTTATTCTAGTCACATAGTATCTGTTTGGTAAATCAGCAAGCAAAAGATTATATAACCTTTTTAAGTAGATACACTTTATTGGGACCATTATAGGGTCAAATTGTGCCTCCCCACCAAAAAAAAAAAAAAAAAAAAAAAATTCAACTGCTAAAGTCCTAACTGCTTCAAGGCAGGATGTTATTTGGAGATAGGATTTTTACAAAAGTAATGGAGTTTAAATGAGGACATTAGGGTGGTCCTAATCCAGTGTGACTAATGTCTTCATAATGAAGGAGTAATTTGGACATGGGGATAAACAGAGGGAAGAATATGTGAGACATAGCAAGAGTAGGGAACTGTCTACAACCTAAGGAGAAAGGCCTGGAACTAACCCTTCTCTCATGCCTCAGAAGGAATCAACTCTACCAATACCTTAATGTTGAACTTCTAAACTCCAGGCCTGTGGACTCTGAGCAAAGCACACCCCACTTCATAAAGTGGACAGGCCTCATTCAATCAGCTGAAGGCCTTAGGAGAGACCCATCCCTGAGGAACAGGGCACTCTGCTGGCTGACTGCCGTTTGCACTTGAACTACTAGTGTTCCCTGAAGTTCCAGCTGCAGTTCTACCCTGAAGATTTGGGACTCACCAAGTTTCTGCAATTACATGAACCAGTACTTTAAAATAAATGTCTCTCTCTTCATCTACATGCACACGTTCATTCTGTTGGTTCTATTTCTTTAGAGAACCCTAATATATTAAGCACCTACTATCAATAATAATTTTAACATTTTTGATGCTAGCTATAAGCCAAAAAATACCTCTGGCCCTCAGCAGAAAATACCTCTGACCTCAGCAGAAAATACCTCTGACCCTCAGCAGAAAATTTTTACCTCTGACCCTCAGCATGGGTTAAATCATTTGAGACTCTATGATCTTGAGGTAGCTACCATTATTTTCCAAATTTTACAAATGAGGAAACCAAGGCACAGAAAGGTTAAGTAACTGGCCCAAGTCACAGAGGTAGACATTCTGCCATTTGAACCATAGAACATATGCCCTTAGCTATTGTGTCATGGTAATCAACACCAGGCACAGTGCTAAGTCCAGAGGATGAAGTGGTAAAGCAGACACGGAGCCTGGCTTCATGGGTATTAGTTGTATACAAAATAAACCCAGTACTTGGATGAGTGCCCCATAAATGTCTGTTCGATTGCAGTAAATTAGCATAAAACATTAAGCCATGATGTTAAACAGCCAAATGTTGATGATATAAATGCCACAAACTACTATATTAGATATACTTTTCAAGGGTCAGAACAACAGTGACCATATTCCCACCTTACACTCCTAAATTGTATGGACTGAGCATAAATTTTTAAAGGGGCATTACATTGTGTATAAAAGCAGCTCTACCTTGCACCTGGAAATTACTGAACCCTAGGAAAGAATGATGCTCAGACAGAATAATGTCTGCCTCTAGGGAGAAAAAAATGCACTAGATTTGTTTTTTAAAAATTTTCCCTTTGTATATTTCAACGTTTATAACTCCCAGAGAGGTGTGTGCACATCTCTGCCTGAACGCAGGCTCATTATGTTCAGAACAAACACCAGAGCAATGTGTCCTGCAGGTGCGATGTTTTCTCCAGCAAAACCATTAGTCCACCAGGAGTTGCCCATTAAACGTGTGTCTTTTTACAACCAGCTGGATCACTTCCTATTACTCATAACAGGGTTATTTACAAATGAGATGCTGAAAGGGCAACGTTGTCTGCCTCCACCAAGGCGCCTTCTGTTCTATTAAGAATATATAAAGTAAGAAACAGAAAGGAAGCACTTCTTGCCCCTTAATGAGATGCTGGTTAAGGGCCTGAGGCAGAGCCCAAGGCCCTAAACTAGCCAGTCATTAACTGCTAGGAAAATGCCCACAGAGAGGTCACCTCTGGCACTGTAGGAGAGAGCAGAGGAATCTAGGGGAAATATTTACCTCGGCATGAGCTGGAAAGCTGAAGACAGACAAACATGGAACAGTCCAGGAAGCATCTCCTCTTTGTTTCCACCTGAAATCTGTCCACAACATTATGGCTCATTTATGGTAGGACAATCACAGAGTCTTTTACCTCTTGGGTTTTTTGTTTGTTTTTAAAACCCTTTCCTTCCTCATCTTCATTGCAATGGCACACTCCATCATAAAAGATCTGACAACAGACCTGAACTAAACAGGAGGAATTTTAACAAAAGAACACACCATGAACAACGACTCTCTTTTATGCATCATTTTGGTTATAAATTGCACATGGCGCTGTTCTGTTTTTGACCAGGAATCAAAATGAAACCAAGACCCCACAAAAGACCTAGGTTAGGCTAATCCTAAAGCACTAATAAATTTACTCCCTAGAAATATTCACAGCATGCCATTCCTACTTGATTAAAGATTAAAAAATCAATTTTGGTTTGAAACAGCCTTCTGCCTGGAGCTGCTCATGTGATATATGACTGTTGGCTTTGGTTTCCAAAAATGTCAGCAGATGGAGAAACTGAAAAGAAGTGGAAGGATGGACAAGTGTTCAGGAAGAAGAAACCAGAAGTTTCTCCCACTGCTGTATGTCCCAGCTTCACCTACCTTACCTCTGCGACACTCCCTGTGCCTCTTAACAGTGCAGCCATGTACCAAGTAAATTGTCACTGTGGGAACATCATAGAATGTGCATAAACGACCCAGATGGCTGAGGTCAGCCGCTGGACAGGGCCTCCTGGTGTAATCAAGAGACTCCAAAACACAAAATATAAAACTGCTACCAGCATAACATAGAATACCATTTTACTTCTTTGTTTGTTTGTTTGTTTGTTTTTACCAGTAGAAGGAATACAGTCAAAAATAATAATAAAAAGCATAGTAAATGCATAAACAAGTAACCAGTAGCATTCGTTTATTATCAGCATGTTGTGATTTATTATTGATGGGAACTTCATGAGGAGGCCTGTGACTACCCTTCTCCTATGCTCTTCCCAGTTGTTTTCTCCACATGTTGCTTCTTCCTTGTTTCTCCTGGCTGACCATACACAGGGCTGCAAAGTTCTGCACAACTTTCAGAAATAATCAACTGACACCAAAAGGAGTCGGGAGTGATGTCACCAGCTCCCTAAGGTTACATTGTGAACAAGGAGGTCTTATATCACTTGCCCAATGGAACTCAATGTCTTAATTCCAACATCTCTCTTTGCCCAGCTAGCCCTGCTTTTGCTATGAACAGGGGACATAATTTTATAATCTTTCCGGATCCATCACTCAGTCTTCCATGGATTCACAAGTAATTAAGCATTGCCTCATTGCATGAAAATCTAGTGCTAGTCATGACTACCCTGCAGAAACAGTTACTGACTTGCTGTTTAATCATCCATTTGGCTTAAGCTGCTCATTCCAGTCACATTCACACTCTTGATACCAGGGGTGTTTGGTAAATGAAATTTTCTCCATCTTTGTCATATATATATTTCAAGCAAGTAGACACCACCAATGTGGGCTCGTGAGTCATGTAAAGTATTTTAAAATATTTAAATAAGAAAAAAAGCAAAAGGAGGTAGAGGTGACTCTTGGAACATCCCCTAACTCAGTAGTAAATACATCTATCTTATTGCTATGACAGGTTTGCTGCTATTATAAACAGAAACTCAAAGGAAACACAGTGGAGATATCGCTCTCAGTGGAAGCTCTTCCAGGTTGGGAAATTTCATTAAGGACCCTCCCTCTGGTCCTGATGTTTTAGTCGGGTAGAAAAGGAGAATGCCAGTCTACATTGAAAGTTCAAAAAACAGATGAAAGGAAAATGCAGAAAAACTATGTTTTATTTGAGGAAGAGCTTAAAAAAATAAAAGGCATTTGTCTTCTTCTCCATTGTGTCATCAAACTGCACTTCCTGCTATGGTTTGGGTTGTGGTTTGTCTCTTAAAGGTGCTGGAAGCTCGGTCCCCAGTGTGGCAACGCTGTGGTGGAGGGACCTTTAAGAGGTGGAACTAGTGGAAGGTAGTCATGTCATTGGAGGCATCGCTCTTGCATAGAATTAATGCTATTTTTCAGGAGTAGATTGGTTCCTGTGACAGTGGGTTTTTATAAAAGGAGCAATCCAGGACCCTCCCTGGCTTCTTCCATGGTCTTTGTCTTGCCGTGTGATCACTTTCATAAGTTCTCACCACTTTGATGCCATCTGCCACCAGGACCTCCCCAGAGCCCAGCAGATGCCAGCACTATGCTTCTGAACCTCTCAAACTATTAGCTAAGTCTATTTGCTTTACACCTAACTTCAGGTGTGTATTATTATAGAAACACAAAATAGGCAAAGATCCTTCCTTATCAGGATCAGATGTCTTCATTTTGCTAGTTTTTGTTTAGATTTTTTTTTTCCTAGAAAATGTTAAGAAAGCAAAGGCAGCTATTGCTTTAAGTGATCAGTGACTGTGTACATGTGTTCTATGAGAGCAGGGAAGTGGTCTTAGATACAGATATTAAAATGAGCAGTTTTATGACACTTTACTATCCCTGCCTCAATGTTAGACAGCCAAGCTTTCAAGGGTGGGGATTTTTAAGTGCCTAGTTTATGATAGCAGAAAAAAACAAATCAACCATAATTGGGAAGAATTTGCTTTCCCCAAATTGTTTTGGGTCCCATGGCATGTCAAATCATACTATAAGGAAATATAAACCGAGTGTAGTTCAAATTTTCTAAGTGAACCATGCTCTTTTTTACTTCTGCTCCCAAATGATCACATTGGAGGAGAATATAGTTCCTTCATGCCCTCCCACCTAAAGTTACATACTCAAAACATAAAGTATAACATTAACAATTAAATGGTGATCCTTATTTATATTTAAACTTCATTAAATTTTAATAGTGTTTTCAATTGGGAAATATTAGGACTTTCATTTGCTGGAAGGAAAAGTTTTATATGAAACTATTATGAGAAAAAAAATGTCAAGTTAGTCATAGAGAGGATTACCCTTCAACTTTTTCCTAAGTTTACCTTCATTCTTTTCCTCCTCCAACCATATGTCTCTGATCTTTTTATAAACAAGCTGGGTTTGGAAACAGAAATGAATTTTGCAATGCATAATGGAGGGAAGTTTTCAATCTAAAAGTCAAATATTTTGGATAGCTTGACATCAATTTATCAATCACTATAACTGCTGCAGCAGTGTGACAATTAGCTCATCTTTTGTCATTACACATGTCAGTAAATGCTTTTCCTTCAGATTGCCACTTATTCTTGTCACATACTAAGGGATGTACAGCTTTGTCTCATGTCCCTCCAAGATGTCATTGTGCAATGACTACAGAAAATACCTCTAATCCTTTTCTGAGGGAACTGAATGAGGAAGGATCCAAGGCCTATATTATCCATAAAATTTCAACCACAATTTGAATGTTTTTAATTATTCCCACAAAATAACCAAAATTATCTTAAATTTTTAAAAATTGAGTTTAAGATCTTTCTTAATCATGGATTGGTAGCTTGATCTGGTAAGAATGTAAAAAGATAATTAAAATGTTTTCCTTGTGTATTTCAGATAAAATAAATCATAGTAATTTGTCATGACATATTCTCTGTGTGGCTTTCTTTGAATTTTGGACTAGGCACAAAATTAAGCTAGATTATCTGGAGTCTGGTGACTTGATTTGAACTCCTATAGGATACAAAGATTCTAAACATTCACTTAACAATTATAGAAGCAATGGCAACTCAGGGCAAGAATAAGCCGTGGAGGATCTTGTTATCAGGTGTGCCCAATACTTCAAGAAAGAAAAAAATTACAAAACAATTTAAATATGTATATTACAGATATACATGGACATATACTGGCACATGTGTGTGTGTATGTTCTGCATGTAGTCCAAAGCTTCAGTTCTAAAAGTCTATTCACAAAAACCATTGAGGAATTTTCTCCAAGTGGTCAGACAATGGGCCTTTTAAATTTCTTCCTTTATTCATTTCCTTAGTCTTCAAATCTCTCTAGAATGAATACTATTAAGTATATAATGAGGAAAAGTGTCTCAAAAATAGAGAAATAGATGTACATTCAGCCATAACAATTCAAAGTTTAGAAGAGAAATGTCTTTAAATTATTTAAAAAGAACTATTAAGTTTAAAATCTATTGAGAAAGTAGCATTACAGCCTGAAGATTCTGAAAATTATTTGCAGATCAGGTGAGGAAGTGATTCTCATTTTTTACTGATAGTGAGACGTACTTGAGATATATATTTGTTAAGGACAAAAAAAAAACAATTAAAAAGTGGAGATTTTTAAACCTAAAGGAAGAACAGTAATATTTTATCATCTCTCCTCCTTGATTGTATTGCGACTAATAGCAGTTTGCTTGGACTCAGTAAAGTGGATTCATAATTCAATCATTTAATTTTAATAAAATTAAAAGAAGCTGACCCTCATAAAATGAACAGGTGCCTTAAGAAGACTCTTGCAAAGGTACTACGTAGAGCAGCTCATACTGATGATCCAGGCACCAGCAAATAACTAAATGACAGAGCTGCCATGTCCCACTCCTTATACAAGATGTCCACTCACCACATCACCACTTAGAAGCAATAACCATCTGATAATCCAGAGTCATCAAGAAGACTATTTGGAATGTGTGTGAGTATATATGCATATCTGATCATAAATTAATCTCACTCTAAGTACCTTCTGTACCTTGAGATAGTGATGCTGGGACAAAGCCATCACATTAACAAGACGTAACAAATGAACAAGCAGGATACATAGGCAGAACATGACAATCGCGAGGTGTGTTTAAGCCAGCGGACTCACTGCAGTATTTCATCACATCTCTCTATTAAACTTTATAGCAAGTGTTTAGAAGTCTCTTCTAAGGTTCTTTCACTTCATTGTGAAAATTGAGTGCCATACACCAATGAGGAAAATCTCTTGCCTGAATAGTAAAATGGAGTGAAATATTGTACTGAAAACCACAGAGAAACTATCTAAAACCATTTCTTTTCTGACAAACAGTGCTGGAAGATAGAAAATATTGCCAGAGACTGAAGAAAACAAGCCACACATCACAACATTGTAGGAGATTTATTCTTTTGGATGAAACTATGGATTACACTATGTCTCAGCTTATGGCATTTGCTATTTGCTATTTCAGGAAAAGAATCTACAAAGAACTACTATTTCTTTTTTGCGTAGCCCCTAAAGATAGTTGCTCTGTTTAAATGTAACCATTGATAGAATAGACGCCTGTGACTAGAAAAGAGAAGGAAATGGGCTTTCAGATCTCCGAGAGCCCCATTTGTGAAATTCTGTCACTGCATCATGCACAGATAAGCTAGTGTAGCAGAGTTGGAGCCAGAAGCAAATAAAGTGAATGAAGTGCTCTCAGTTGTCAGTGCGGGCCTCTCCCGCACAAGTCCAAGCCCCCATAGGACACAACAGGAATGACACATTGTGGGCAGGAGCAGGCCCTTGCTTTGGGTGGAGGCTGCAGCTTCATAAGACAAATGAGGACCTTTCTGGGTTTTTTTAATTGATTTTTTAAAACAATAAATGCTAGAAGAATGCATTACAATTCATATTACACATATACAGCATAGTTTTTCATGTCTCTGGTTGTATACAAAGTATATTCACACCAACTCATGTCTTCATACATGTACTTTGGATGATGATATCCATCACATGAAGAAATACTTAAAATATGTCACATGGAGAGAATGTAGAAATCTTCTGATGGACAGAGATGTTCCTTAGCTATCTTGCAGTAAAGTACTTGAATGAGTTCTCAAAAGATGAGCTGTATGTTTTTCTATTACAAAGATGTCTCAGTTGTACAAATGTTTAATATGATGAAAAACTGTTAACTGTAATATGTTCCCAGGTAATGTGTTTTTAAATTAACACACCTAATCTGTGCTCATAAGACTTTACTATACTTATTGAACAGTAAGTCACAATGTAGCTCCTTTTTTAAAAAGACATTCATGCTATAAAAGAAGTATTTTTAGAAATGATGTTTTAAAATATTCCCATCTAAACCTCATGCAGTGGTGCACACCTATACTCCCAGTGACTTGGGAGGCTGAGGCTAATTTGAGGCCAGCCTGAGCTACATTAGTGAGACCCTATATCAAAACAGATTTTTTTAAAAATATTTAAAAATAAAAGGACAGGGGGTGTAGCTCAGTGGTACAGCACCCCTGGATAAATTCCCGGTACCATGCACACACACACACACACACACACACACACACACACACACAAATTCCATATTTATAGGATTGTTGTCCTTGAAAATGATAAAAATAATTCATCTGGAAAAATGTTCATATTTGCATACTTCAATGGCCTGGAAATGGGCTTCTTTAACCTGTTTTAAGAGCTTCAAAGAGTTTTAGTAGAGAATTAAATATAGGTTTAAAACATTAAAATATCATAGATACTGCATTTAATGTGAAAAAAAATGAATATTTGCACCCTATTTTCAGTAAATGCTTTGTAAATGTAGGGAGGCGTTTGAAACACATGCTTTATTAATTGACTGCCAAAACCATTTATGTGAAATATACTTTTCAACCTTAAAATTTAGTAGAGAATAAATAGCACCTAGAAGCAGGCCTTAAGTTGCTACATCATGAAGTGCTGGACAGATTGCTTTTTGTTTAAAGAAAAGCATATTCAAATGTATTATTCTAGTTTTAACAAATCTTTATTAGTACAAAAGCATTTTATAGTAATAATAATAATTTTAGACTAATGTTAATTTCAGTGATTTGTTTTGAAATTATTATTCCTTGTATGTCTTACACTATTTAGCTAGTTCAATATTCTATACAAAAAAGTAAATAATGTATGAATGAATGTATGCATATATGCATATATGTATATTTATATATTTATTTACTCAATGAGAACTTGTTATAAAAATTTAATTGATAGAATATGAGATTTTTAAAAATGTAATATAATGATGTGCAGAGTAAATGCTTTAAAATCTCTGAAAGTAAAAAGAGAACATTTCACATTATAAGGAAGCGCACCAAAACCAATCTTTTATGGATTGTACCATAAGGTAAGGAGATATTTTCCTACAAAATATGGTTCCCCCTAATTGTACTGTGCCTGTTTGAATTCAATTGCTGTAAGGGATCCCAGGACCTTACTGTGGCCTGAAGTTCTTTAAAGTGCTGGGAAGCATTGCACATTTCAGAAATAGATACTTTTCCAGGAGGAGACGGTGATCTCCAGAGAGAACAAGACCTTTATTTTCTCAAGACTTGAGGTAGTTCATGCTTCTAAATACCAACACTCCATAAAATCCACAGCCATTTATCTCACAATTCAAGATTTCTCCACAGTTGCCATATAGTTGTACTAGAGAGAAAAAGGGAGGTAAATTCCTTTATTATTCCTAAGTCAGGTCATGAAATTAGCATGTTTCTCTTTGTGTTGGTTATTCATCTGGGACTCCCTGGTATCTACTCTTTCCTTTGTGTGAGCATAATAGCAGGTGCACAAAGTGATCATTTGACTTGGGAATGGGGGAATAATTGGTTTTGGGTTTAGTTTACTGGCAGCCATAAGTATAACTTAAAGTCATAGTTAATTATTAATAAGCTCAATCACATCATTTTCCAAGGATTAAAACTTATTCTACATACATACTTAAATGACAAGATAATATGTATTCTTTCTGTAAGGGTAGTTTCTGAAAATTAATATAATAGTTTTTCTGAGAGTAAATACAGTACATTCTCATTGCACAAAGTTTAAATATAGAAGAGTAATGGAAAGATTAGAAAAGGACAAATTCTCACATAATATTGGGAAAAGTTTAAATCAATAGCTACTTTGGAGCAGTTTGGCATTTTCTAGTAAAATTAGAAATATGTACCTCTAAATATATGACAAAAGTTATACACTGAAGTCAATAAAGGAGTAAGAAATGTAAGATATTTGTATCATTCTCCTTTGAGGAGGTGTGTGAAAATGGGTAGAAAAGGTGACCTATATGTGAAAATAAAGCATCCTGTTTTTCATGAGTGCTAGTACAGATAATATATGGGATTACTTGGATGTCAGAAAATTTGGGCCAATAATTATTTTCCAGATGACATAAATCAGTGTTTTATATCTTTAAGAATATATGACGTACATAGGCAGGAAAATTAACCTAATTCACTGACAAATGCCAATTCCTGAAACAAAGCTTAAAAAAATCCTAGATGACATGGGGATACATGGCGTTTAGAGATATAAGGGACTAGATAAGCTTTACTTCAACTTCCAATTCCACGTCTTGTCATAATAAGTGGTTTGAAGACACTGTGCTTTAAAACACACAGACCCAGTCTTCTGTTCTTACCTTCATTTCCAGCTGTTTCTTTATGTAGGAAGTGAACCTCTGCACCCCTTGCAACTAATGAAAAGCTGCAAGCAGCTGAAAGTGTCAGTAAATCAGGGATCCTTTTGGTGTGCTGTGTGTGCACTGTCTTCCTCCCTTCCTATAAGCATCCCTATGCATTCTCTTTCTATGGGTGATTGGATTCAGGAAAAAAAAAAAATCAGAAAAATGAGCTATGGTAGAAAAGATTGTCAAAGAAGAAATCTGGAAATCCATGGTCCCTGGATGTAACATCACCTAAATTCAAATCTTGTTCCCGGCAAACCAGATCCTACATGATTTATGAATATTAATCATATTAAATATGAACCCAACTGGCTAATCCATAGGATGGTCTTCTACACTTCTCCTCGACCTTACTTTAGAAATCAGTGATCTCTTTGATAGAACAGGGGTTTTACTTCCCACACTTCCCATATCTTCTCTTTCAGATGCAGAATACTTATACTGGAAATGTATGGAGCCCTTAGAATATCTGCAGTGAAGACTTCATAATTTTCTGGACTCTTCCTCATTTCATGGTTAAAAGACATTATGGCATGACAAGGCAAATAGGGTTGTGGAGACAGACCTATTTTTAAGATCTTATGCTGTTATTTATCAATTATACAAATTTTTGAAGCTTTTTATTCCTCATTTCCTAAATCCAATAAAATCTATTTCATGGGGTGATTTTATATATATATTACATATGTGTGTATATATATATATATATATATATATATATATATATATATATATACACATATATATATAATCCATATAATTAACAAATATATAATAAATATATATTAAATATATTTATGTAATTCATTGTTTATCCAAATATATTACACATTATACATACATATTTAATATATAATATAAAATATATGTAATGTTACATATAATATACTATGTATAACTACAAATATAAAATATTAATATAACAAATATATATCTTTAAATACACACACTTTTCATACTTCTGAAAACTCCTAAGAATATTTTGCTGTGAGCCAGGGATAATCATGATGCAACTTCCTGAACATAAATTTTAATCTAAAATTGGGGAGTGAGGGAAGTTAAAGTAGTTTTGCTCATAAATAATGTAAAACATTGATTAGGTATTAAAACAAGTACATATCATAGATTTCAAATTTGCATAAATATCTAAGCTAAAACACAAAACTTCAAAGAAATTTGATTCTATGAGTTGTCACAGATCTTGTGCTGCTCTTGCATTAGATGTACCTAGGAGAAAAAAATGTAGCAGCAATGTCCACATGTCTTGTGCATTGTCCAACACTTAACAGGTGTTCAATGGCAGTAAAGACGACATTCCTGCATCTTCGTAAAATTCCTTTTCAGTGGCTATTTCCCATGAACACACAGCATTGCACATCACACCAACTATGATACATCCACAAGGATGAGTGAAATAGTGGCACTGTAAGAGAGAACAATGTATAACATATATGACAGAATCGATGAGCCCTTGAACTTAGCAGACTAGGAAAGAAAGGTCATTTTTGAGGATTAGGAGTGTTGGGGAGAATTGATAGCCTGCAGCAAAGCCAAAGGCTATTTTTCCCCTGCAGTCATTAGGTTTCTGATTTAGCTACTCAGGACCTCTTTGCCAAAATGATGTACAAACATGTTGGTGTATCAGAAAGACAGAAAGCTTGCTAATAAACTTGTAACTGACCCACTCAGTGTTTAAGGAGAAAGAGAAATATACACCTTTCTCTTTTCATCAGTCTTCACAGATATAGGAAATAACCCTCGATTACTCTTATAGTTTTGGAAGTAGCTACAGAAATCATAATGCTTTCAAACCAAGGATCAGAATCCATCAGAAGGCAATAAAAGAATTTAGTTGGGTTTACTTATTTTTATTAAAAATAATATTTTCATGAATAGAACATTGAGGGAAATATCAGAGAGCTTTGTGTTTTATAAGTGTATTTTTTTGAAAGTTTTGTTTCAGTTACCCATCAACATCAACTGGTTGCAAACGGGTGTGCAGCAGGCTGTAGAGTGAATTTTGTATTAGGCGTTGAAGGTTAAAACTAAAGTTTGACAGCTCATGATAGAAAGTACCCTTTGATTATACAGAAAGTGAAACTAAATCACAATGACTCTAAGGGCTTTGTACAAGCAGATGAATTTCTGTTAATGTTAGGCCTCAAGGTCACACTCAGGTCTCCTTATTGACTCCAAATTTTGTGTGTGTGTGTCAAACTTTTCTACATTTGCCAGTGACCCAAAACCTTGAAAACATATTTATTTTCTGTAAGAAATATCCTAATTTAAGGAAACACTAAAAATTTTTATTTAAAAACATTTAAATTTATAAAAATGTGCTTAGTTTATCCTCAAAGCCCTTTTCATAAACATATTGTGATACACAGCCTCACAAATGTCCCCCAATAATTCCTACATCTTGGTATTTATACCCTTGTAAAATTCTTTCCCTCGTGGGCAGGGCTAGACCAAGTGACTCTTTTCTAACGAATAGAATATGACAGATATGAGGAGATGTTTCTTCTGAGATTAATCACAGAGAGATTGCCATTGCTATCTTGCTTGCTCTTTCTTTCTCCTGCTCACTCTGATGAGATAGTTGTCATACTGTGAATTGTCCTAAGGAGAAGCCTGTATGATAAGGACTTTACATAATAAGCAATAAAAATAACTGAGGCCCTCAGTCTAATAATCTTGAGAAATGGAGCCTACTAACACCCATGTGAGTGAGGGTGGCAGTATCTTGCTCCATTGAGGCCTCAGTGGAGACCAAATCTCCTACTTACACCTTTATTAGTCTTGAGAGAGACCTGTGATGGAGAACAAATTCAAGCTAGCTATGAATTCTTGACCCAAACAAATGTTAGATGAATGGTGCACTTTCAATTTGCTAAGTTTGGCAGTGATCTGTCATGCAGCAATAGATAATACCCCAATTGTTTCCTATTGGAATATGACAAATACTAGGAAAATATTTCGATGACTTCGATAATAGAAAGAATGGTTAAAGTAGCTTTTAATGAAATAACTTCAAGAGGTTTGCAAAAGAAAACATGCAGAAAAGTGGGATCAAGATGCCCTTCAGTGAATGAATGGATAAAGATAATGTGGTACATATACACAATGGAATATTACTCAGCAATAAAAGAGAATAAAATCATGGCATTTGCAGGTAAATGGATGGAATTGGAGAATATAACACTAAGTGAAGTTAGCCAGTCCCAAAAAAACAAATGCCAAATGTTTTCTCTGATATAAGGAGGCTGATTCATAGATTCATGGGGTTGGGAGGGGCAGCATGGGAGGATTAGATGAACTCTAGATAGGGTAAAGGGGTGGGAGGGGAAAGGAGGGACATGGGAGTAGAAAAGATGGTGGAATGAGATGGACATCATTATCTTAAGTACATGTATGAAGACATGAATGGTGTGAATGTACTTTGTATGCAACCAGAGATATGCTCTATATGTGTAATATGAATTGTAATGCATTCTACTGTCATATATAACAAATTTGAATAAAAAATAAATAAATTTTAAAAAGATGTATGGAAACTGTAATGTGAATACAATGGTTTAATTCTCATCAAATTTATTAATAATAATTATAAAAGGCAATAAAGATGTCTATAGTTTTTCAAAGATCAAGTGTGGATCAAGATTTGAAGAAATTGGAATACTTTATACATTGTTGATGAGAATGTAAAATGATATAACCATATGAAAAATAGTTTGGGAGTTTCCTCAAAAGTTAAACAAAGTTTTCATTTGATTTCAGCAATTCCACACCTAGGTATATACCCAAGGGAGTTACAACACATGGCCACACAAATACTCATACAGGAATGTTAATGGCACCATTATTCATAGTAGTCAAAAAGTAAAAACAGCTCAAGTATCCAATAACAGAAGAACAGATACAATGTGGTAGATCCATACAATGAAAAGAGCCTAAAAAGGAGTGATATACCCATATATGCTGTGACATGGAGGAATCTTGAAAACTCTATTCTACATGAAAGAAACCAACACAAGAGCCACAGACTGTATGATTCACTGTATAAGAAATGTGCAAAATAGCAAATCTATAGAGACACAAAGTAGATTAGTGATTGGCAGCCAGGGTTGGAGGAAGTGGGGAATGTGATATGACTGCTTAATGGGTTTATTTTGGGGTGATGAAAATATTCTGGAATTAGTGATGATGGCTGCAGAGTTTAAGATGCTTAGAATTGTGAATTTTACATTATGGAAATTTTAAGTTTTTAAAAAATGCAATTGAGAGAAGATTTAATGAAATAAAAGATAAGAAAATGAAACAAAACTGAAGGAAAGGATTTCTTCTCTATATTTGTTACTTGCTCCTAAGGAATCGCCCTGTTGGCTTGGAGTAGTCACTGGGCTAGCAAGGACCTGCAGTCCACAGAGCTGTCCTTGTGGGGACAGACCCATCAGGCTCACCAGCTGACTGCAAGGAACCCAACAATAGCAATCTCCACGCCCTGCTTCCTAACCAAGGGCAAAATCATTTCTGCCCTAACCCATTGGAACTTTTTATTCAACTTTAGGTTATATTAAAGCCAAATCCTTTTTTAAAAAATTATTTCTTTACATGTAAAACTCTGTAGGGGTCAAAGATCATATTCTTTTAAAATAATTCCCTAATGAGATTTTGTACATAGCCTGCTAGATAGAAATTCTTTTTTAAGTCCTTAAAGAAAAATTAAAAGCCTGTCATTAGGGTCATGAAAGAAGAAAAGAACATTCCTTTGAACAGGATCATTTAATCAGGAATCTAGAAAGAAGAAATTTTGACATGTAAAGGATGGGTCATTTTAATACTTTTAAGGAAGGAATAGTCTGAAGCTCAAAAGGAATTTATAACATTTGCACAAATTTTAATATTTAAGCATGTAGATTATAAAATGGTTCATGTTTAGTTCTAGATACCTTCTTCTTTCAAAGCCCTTACACAACTAAATGCTGAGTCGCACGCAGGCTATTTCTATTGTGATAATCACAGTGGCAATTCTCCTCTTGGGTCCATTCCTCAATCAAACCCTCAACATTTCCTCCCTGGTCATTTTGGGTAATTCTTGAGTGAACCTGTACCTCAGTATACCAGGATCACCTTGCTTTCCTCTTGCTCTGAAGTCCAGTGGTTTTTCTAAAATGCAAATATGGTAGGTCCTTTCAAACAGTCTCCTTCAAGACAGGAAATGAACCTTGATGGATCATGAAAACAACTTAATGGATCTCAGCTCATATGGTGATCAGATAGCAGAGAAAGACTCCACTGGCCAGATACAAATTCACACCCCAAAGTCACACCCCCAATGCCCCACCTTCTCTAGCCACAGCCCTCCTGTCACCAGCTACCACTCAGTTAATCCCATCAGCATTCAATTCACTGATTAGGTTAAGGCTATGGCCCAATCATTTCTCCTTCATACCTTCTTGCATTGTCTCACACGTGAGCTTTTGAGGGACACCTCACATCCAAATCATAACACGTGGGTTTGATCTTCTAAGAACTTCTTTCTTTATCTATTTTGGCACATGTCTGCTTGCTCATCCTTCAAGAGGCAATTCAAATGTCTTCTCCAACATCAGTTGCCCATCTTCCAAGCAGGAAACAACTCTTTCTCCTTCAAGTTGCCACCCAACTCATTAGAAGATCCTTCATTGCACAGTAATCATGTGTTGCTATTCTTGCTTTTCTAAGGCTTCTGAAAGGCAGAATTCTGAGCAAGCCCATTATCTGATTTGTCCCAAGTGTTCAATACATTAAAATACATAAAAAATAAAGATTAAATATGCTTCATATGTTTACATACCATTATACTGACTCCTGATTAAATTTTCCTTCAGAACCTTTACCATTTATGCCGTGGGCATTAGCAAGTTCTTGGTAACATTATTATTCATCACTAATTATATAAATTGCTATGGCTTGCCACCCTGTGGCTCACTGCACAGAGTTTAACATTAATATAGGAAACATGGCCAAGAGTCCAAGTTCAAAGCCCAGCTCCCTGACATTCTAGCTATGACTTCAGGCAAATTACACAGCAGCCCTTTGCTTGAGGTGCTTCATCTGAAGATAATAATAGTAAGGTTTAAATTATTTATACCTATAAAAAACACAGAACTGTCCCAGCACACAGTAAGTGGCCGATAAATATTAGCTATAGTTATTACCCAAGTAAGAAGCAGAAAATCGATACCTGCAAGCCAGAGCTTTGCCGTAATGATAGTCAATTTATTTAAAAAGCACTATTTAATCTATCTGAGAACCCTATTTGTTCTCTCTACCCTCAGCTCCTTAACAGGCATGGTATCCCTTCCTGCCAGTAGTCACAGGACCTCATGTCTCAGATTCAGCTACTCTGGATGTTACCTCTTTTTCCATCCAGGATGTGTATCAGAGTACATTTTAAGGCAAACCAAGTTCAATATAGTTCTCACATGCTGAGGGAAGAAAAATCTAGCTAGTACATTGATAAGGTAAGAAACAGAGGCAAAGATTTTTTTGTTTTGTTTTGTTATTTGGGTTAAGGTTTTATCCTTTTGTTCCAGGACCAACAAGTATGCAGATTGTCGTGTTCATAAGAGATTTATTAATTTGCAAATGCTCATCATGTTCTATTCCTTATTAACCTGGGTGATGGTTTACAGAAGTGTGTCACTTTACATGAGTTTACTGCACTGAGCCCTTGTAATGCTATACTTAAATAAAAGTTTATCTTGCTAAAAATTTTACCCCAGTAATTAATACACTACTAATGTGTGTCTTGTATGTCTGAATATTCTGCAGGTGTCACAGTATTTCCACTAAGAGTTTACCTCAGTCTTCATCCCCAACATACTTTACCTTGATTAGCCAAACACAATGCTAGCCACTCAATTTCCCAAACTAGAAACCAGAAAATGAAAATTGATTTCCCACCTCCTTTATCACCATGAATACCCAATCAAGTCTCTTTAATAATTCTGTTTCTAAAATATCTCTCAATGCCATAAAATGCATTCTCCTCCCAATGTCAGTGCCCTAATCCTAAATTTCACCATCTTTAATTTGAATTACTGCACATACCTGTTAATTTGAATCCAGGTTCATGACTATCTCCAACCTGTCCTCCATATTGCTTCCAGTGTGTCCTTCCTGGGAATCACATCTAATCATACAGTTTATACTCTTGAATGTGGTTGATGTTTTCCCATTACCTGCAAGATAAAAAGAAACTCCTCAGAAGAACATATTCAGGTTTATCTTCCCCAAGTGAGTCCAACCTACATTTCCAGGGTCATCTCTACCCATTCATTATCTACCACAAGTTTCTGTTACATGCACATTTCTCACCATTTCCAAAAAAATGAATAAATTACATCTTTGCTCATTCTGTTTCTCTACTTGGCAAAATCCTGCTCATCCTTCAGGATTCAGTTCAAATATTTTTCCTCTGATACTTTTCCTTATCTGACCTGCATTTCCCCAGATAACATGAGCAACCCTAAAACTTCTTTTATATTATTAGTATAATATTACACTGAAATATTATAGTTAGTTGTTTATGTATTCATTTATGCAGAAAGGTTTTGTACATCAATTATGCAACAGGTTCTCTGCTGATTCTTTGGAATTCAGGTATAAGTAAGATGGATGCACAGAATGTCCTGTTTTCTAGACTAAGCAACATGAGAATGTTGCTTAGAGAATGTATCTTAGAGAATGTATCTTATCTTATCTTATCTTAGAGAATGTATCAACAAGAGAATGTTGCTTAGAGAATGTATCTTACTTATCTTTACATCCTCAGGTAAGAATATATCTCAGGTGAGCCTAATATCTGATAAGAAAAATTCTAATCCAATGCATGCTAGGAATAAAGGCTTGTACCATTGGTACATAGAATACAACTTGGCCTATAGTATTTTTGATTTTACAAGCATTAATACATATTTAATAACTCAATCAGTTAATCAAATTTATTTTCCATCTCAACGTTAGTACCCTAATCCAGATTTGAATTATTTTCCAACTAATATCAAATACCATTTTGCTAAATGACTCTTATTCTCAATAATTCTCTGCTAATGAATTATATCAGGATCCTAAGAAAATTAAAGAGATGAAATATTTCTGAATGACATATATCTTCAAGGATTGAAAAATTTATTGCTGAGTGAGTTACTTAAGTTGAGTATAGCAAGTTGTCCTTAAGGACTAGGTTTTTTTTAGTGGGAGCCCCCATTTTTTTTCTTCCCAGGACCATCAGGGTTACCCTCTGTCTAGAGACCTAGACCTACCTGGCTTTTCAACCAATCCATACCAGACTAAAGCAATCTGTCAGCAGCCTCTCCTAAGTATCTGTGGCCCCACTCACTTAGCTGAAACCTGATTTCCTGTTTGAGCACCAGGACACTGTTTCTGCTTTACTGGGCTATCATACTCTCCTAGAAATCCACTATCAATTGTGATCAAAACCTTGATTTGTCCATCAGGCCAAAAATTCCATTCTTTTGTTATAGAATTTTGCAGCTTAGAGACCAACTTTTTCACTGAAGCAATTTTTTTTCACCATTCTATCCTGCTTGTTCTTAATTTCCATCCTACCTGACTCATTTTATATTTCACAGATCTGATCATATCTGTAATTATAGTAAGACAAGTACCACAGTTCATTAGCATGGTTTAACCAGAGCCACTACCATGCATTTTCTTCCAAATGAAACTCTGACATTGTTTAACAATTAGATACCTGTATGTCACAAAGTTAAGCGAATGTTAATTATTCTGAAACAATAATTTTCATTCCTACTTGCGGCAAGCTTGCATGTGACACATCCCTAGGTAATGAGATATAAGGGACAATCTATTATAGGGCTTCAAGGAAAATATTACTTCAAGGATGCAAAAACAGGAAGCTGTGTCTCTCTAGTTGTTGATGTTATTATGCTGGGGATTATAATAGTCTTCTTGTCTCTGTGAACAAAAACCAGAATTTTTGAGGTACTGAGATGGAACTACTGAATTAGACGTATGCTGACTTCTATACACCTATAGCCTTCTTTATTTTCCTTATTTTCTAAGTCAACTTTTGTTGGTTGTTCATTCACCATTTGTAGCCAAAAACTTCCTATCTGCATATTTAAGGCCTGAGAATGAACCAGGATGGATTCAAATGTTCACAAATACATATCAGGTAAGTGCAAGAACACATAATGAACAAGAAGGAGAATGTGCGTTCTTTGGGTAGAGAGATGAGGATGGATAAATAGCAAAATTCAAATCACCATGTGGACTTCTCTGGAGAAGATGATGTAGATTGGTTCCTGGCCCTTCCCTACTCAGTGCAACTATAAACCCTACAAATAATGCAAAATGTATCCTTTGGAAACATTTGCAAGATGATGAGGAGAAATAAAACAGTTTGGAGACTGTGGCAAGGACTCTCAACAATACAGTAGTCAGGCATGTAAATTCTCCCCTCACAAAAGAAGATATTCACCCAGAGTCATCATTTCGGATCCTCATCATAGACAGAAGGAAGTTCAGGTGGGCACATTCTTCTCCCACACTCAAGGTGGCAGGGAGGCCTCTGGGAAAACACCAGGGAAGTTAATACTACCCATAAGGATCCATTTGGAGCCCTTCTAACAAAACAACCTGGGCAATGACTTGAACCAATCTCCTGTGAATGGTAATGAGTGAACAAAGCCAATCCCCAAATGATATGTTCTGCCTGATTCCATTTATAACACTTTGAAACAACACAGTTTTATAAAGGATTAAATAGATTAGTGATTGACAGGTGTTGGGAGGATGGAGTGTGGAAGGAGGTGGGTATAGTTGTATGAGGAGGTCCTTGTGATATAACTAACCTGTGTTTTGAGGGTGGTGATGATACGTTTGATAAAGTTGTACAGGATTATTCGTACACATATGCACATGCACAAATGAGGACAAGCTAAACTGGATGAATCTGAATGAGATCAAGGATTGTCATCAAGTATCCTGGTTGTCATACTATCCTATAGTTTCATAAAATGTTTTCATTGGCAGGAACCTGATAAAAGATACTTGGGATGTGTCTTTATTATTCCTTACAACTTTATGTAAATCTACAATGACCGAAATAAAAAAAACTTCCACTTAATAAAAACATACCAGTGGACCGAACTCCTATTTGTCAGTATATGAATCTCTGATGGTCGTATTATTTCTAGAAATATTCAGGGAATACAACACCTAAGTTCAGGCCTTGTTGATGACTCTAAACCTGTGAACTCAACTCTCTACAAAAATATGTAGAAAGTTCCAGTTAACTCTGAGAAACAAACCGGTTTGTTGGCCTATCTGTATTTAGCCTTCTGCTTTCATTGCAGACCAACTTTGCTTCCTCAGGTGGCAGGGTTCAATTTGACTGAGCATCATCTGCTACCACATCCTTATTTAACTACATACCATTTTACACCAAATCCTAGGCATTTCTGTAAAGTAATTTACTCTTCGGAGGGGAAAAAAGCCAGGGGGATAAAGTGATAATGAAGGAAGTTTACAGTGAGCATTATAGCTGCAAATAAAACTGTGAAGTACTGTGCTAATTAGGAAAAAGAGCTGCCAAAAAGTCCTTACAAAGATGATACTGCCGATCCTGAGCCAGCTACATGCAACTTGATCAATGTCTACTAATGTTGTAAAACATCCGTCATCTTTCATTTGCAAGCATATAAGCCATACCTCATGTAAATCAAAATTAATACTGTAAATGATCAATGCATGGCATTCAGAGTAAGACTTAAGTGTGTTATTTTTCCAAATAGCTTCCAACTAGGGATGCTTCTCTGCTTTGCTTGTGCTCATCAGCTAGATGAACATAGCAGAACACTCCCTGAAGAGCTCAGTAAGCGCTACCTCTAGTATAAACTAATCTCCCCCTCATTCCAGCAGATTTTGGGGAAGACATCTCCCTGACTTGAGGACATCAATTAAATAAACAGGATGTGGTCCATCCTGAAGTTCGTATATTGAAGATGAAGAAAGTAATCCAAGCCCTGACATTTCAGGTCAGAGACAATGACTTTATAAATAATAATCTTCTTTATGAAAATAACATAGTCAAACCTAACTTGTAATTCTTTAGCCAAAATACTTTCTTTTTTCTTTCTTTCTCTGTTTTTTTCTCCTTATCTGATCTATTTATTTCTTAAGGAATCTCTTGGTTTATGCCATTTGAAATAAAAAAATAAATAAGCCAACTACCTGGATAAACAATAAATTTTGGTCACCATTGTCTATGTAATCAGATTGCTATTCTGCTTTTAGTCTCCACACAGTCCATGAGCTTAATGATGGTTTTCAAATGAGGGAAGAATCACACTGCAACTAATGACAATCATTTCATTCTGAACTGCAGTTTGAACTACAGAGTCATGTTTTTTGACTGGCAGGAAAATACAAAGGAAGGTACTGTTTAATTCTGCTTAAGGTTATAATTCAATAAGTCACAATGCCTCCTGAGGCCCCTAAACCTATGTCCCCATGGTTATTTAATTTATGACTTTTTGTCAATCTTTCTCTCAATTTATTTCTAAACCACCATTGACATCAGATCTAAAAATTGGATTTATGAAAAAAAACACAAAGGGCATGTTGATATCTGTTTTAAGCCTGTCAATAAAAGCCACTTTTATCAATATACTATACCCATGGCAGAAATTCATTTAGAAAGGTTAATACAGAGCCAGAAAACATCCCAAAATGATGTAATCTATTTATGAATTTCACTAAAAGATCCATAAAACTAAACCACTCTAACCAGTAATTTTCTGTCATTGTATTGTTTATTATCGCTTTCTGGTTCACTAGTGCTGCAATATGCCACAATTACTTAAGCTATATCTTTAATTAAACATTAATAAAATATGAGTGGGATAATTATCCCAGCAATTTTATTGTATAATTAGTGAATAAGTTAACATGAGATTGCATTATGGGATTTCGTATAAAATTTAGTATGCGCGTATAAGTAATGGCTCAAATCATCCTCAAAACAAAAACAAGAAGAATTTTTGTATGTCAGTGTTCCCATGTTTTTTGAAATAATTACCCAAAAGAAAATTTTTCAAATATTTCAATAAACAGCTTTGAAATTTTACAAGTGAAAATTTCATTTTCAGACTGTGCCAGGGTCTCTCCTACCCAAATACCTTTGCTCTGAGATCCATCATATGTGGCAAGTAGCTTCACATGCACTTTTCTTACGGAGAAGGAATCATATTCATAGCAATGGGCCATTTCAGCTACTTTCCCAGATGCCCTACCTTTCAGGAGTGAGGCTCACTCCCTCGCTCACAATTAGTTCCCATCTCTCCTGGCTCTCTCCTACTTCCCTCGGCCTCTGTGCAGTAGAAAACATTAATGCTTTAATGATGTGATGAAATAAAATATGCATTGAGTTTTTAGCCTAAGGAATTTAAATTAGCATTAGAGCATTTCTTTTAAAAGCAATCATCATGAAATATGACAATGTAGGCAAGAGGAAAAAATACATAAGGTGACACATTGGACAGATGGGAAACGGGGGAATTCCTCTTTTCTCACTGATTGGAGACACTGACTTTTTGTAAATTAAATTGATATGTTTATGTTTGGTTCTACTTCTAGACTTCCAAATTTTGGTCTATTTGCATACCTATTTTTTTCTGAAGTATAAAAATCAGAGTTTTAATTAATTAATTTAACATTTGAATTATTTCTGTTACTCCTTCCTGGTTATTTTCTTTTTTTAATTTATTTTTTACATATATGACAATAGTGGAATTTATTACACTCATTATTACCCATTTACAGCACAAGTTTTCGTAACTCTGTATATAAAATATGCTCTTGCCAAATTATGCCATTATACATCATTATTTCTTTGTGGGACTTTGGTAGGCACTTTTATTTTTTTTCCAAATAAAATTTAAATTGATTTTCTCAGCTTCTTATCTTGAATTTATTTTAGCTGAGAGCCCATTACATTGATAAACAAAATTAAGAATTACCTTTTTTAGAACTTAAATACTATTTAATCATCTCTTCTAATAACAAGATCCATTTTCCCAATTATTTAATAAGTAAATGGACATTAAAAGTTTTCTTTATTTAGAACTTACACATTTACTGTTAAGTTTATTGGTGGGTGTTGGTTGAAATTTTCTTTATAATTATTTTGTGTGGGAGTGTGTGTGTGTGTGTGTGTGTGTGTGTAACTAGCACTGTTATTGGATTCCTTATTTCTAGTACATTTTCAGTTGGTAATCTTCAATTATTCACATTGCTTGCACATGACATGCTTAACCCTTCTTTATAACAGACTTATTTCTCTCCAGGTGCATCAGATAATAATTTCATAGAATTATGAAATTGCAGAAGTGATGAAATCATATCTGTCATTGGAATATCACCTAACTATTCATCATTAAACCTAATGGCTTTTCATCTGGATACACACACACTTATTGGTGCATATGTGTGCACATAATGTACATACACATATCTGACAGTCACACATATGTTACAAATAACTATCACTAAATCCATCATGCACATATCAAGGAAGAATATCTATTCCTACAGATTTTTATTTTTTCAGTGTTGAAGATTGAACCCATGGCTTCATACATGCTAGGTAAGCCCTCTGCCACTAAGCCACATCCCCAATCCCTCATTCCTACAAATTTTAGACAAAATGGAAGTTGTTCCATCAAATATGAAGGATCTATTGGAGTAATTATATAATTTTTATCCAAGAAATATAACTAATTATTTTAGCATAACTTTTAATATGAAAGCATCATTTTATTCCTGAGTAAAGCCCTTTCTATTCATGTTGATGAAGAGTATTCCTAAGTCCATTCTCTGGTTTTGAAGACTTAGTGTTGGTAGTAGTGATAATATATGTGACCAGGGCTGTAACTGATATGTTTTGTATATGTGTGGGAGCAAAAGTGTGTTACTGTAAGGTTTAGATAGCAAAGTGGTACCGGTTGTATTAAAAACATGAGGACTTTACTTCCTTTCCTATGCTATTAAAAAGATATGTTTCCTGAAAATTTAAAAATATTTACCTATGAAATCAGTTGAGGCTTGATTTTATCAACTGCTTTCCTCATTTGTTTGGGATTCCCTTCTCTTCCTGTCCTTAGTTACATATGATATATTTGCACAGTTAATTCTCTGTAGATACTTTTACATGTTTTTGTATAGAATTTTGCAAAGTATACATGTAACAGTTTCTTTTATAGCTCTGTCTACTCCCAAGTATTTCATTTTAACATTCATTCCCATTTTTTCCTTGATTAGGCTACTTAGTGATTTATCAAATCTATTGCACATGAGTATGTATGTTTCCAGATTTCTTTGAATTAAAAAAACAAAACCTTTTAGAAAGGAGTTGCCTCTTTGGAATCATAAGCATTATAATAGAAAGCAATTATAAGGTGCCTACCATGTATAATGCACTACTCTAAAAGCTTTAAATAAATTAACTTATTTGATCTTCACTACCCTCCTATGAAGCAAAATGACTATGATCCCCATACTAAGATAAAGAATTAGAGACACAGAAAAATTATAAGTTCACATGGCTGATAATGCAAAGTAGGTATGTAAGAGTTCGCACGGAGGCTGTGACAGAGGAAATGCAGCAATAGCTTCAGAGAAAAAAATAAAACTTCAGTTATGATCCTAGAAAAATTAGAGAATTGAGAACAGACCAAGATGGAAAATAAACCCTATGAAAAATATGAAGTAAAGGGTAAGGAAAGGCAAATAAAATAATAGTAAACCAATAGCTAACAATTAAAATTGAAAAAAAAAATAAGACACAAAAGGCATTTAAGGTCATCCAAAATATGCATATCAAGTATTCCAAAGAATTAAAATAAAAGATCATAAAAATATTTACCGATATAATTTAAGAAAACTTGCTAGAAAAAAAAAAAAAGAAGCTCAAATCTATTGCCATAGAAGACCATTTTCCCAGGGACACTAATACAGAAGGCACCACATCCAGAGATATCCTAGCAAAGTTATTAGAAAGTAGACACTCAGAGATGAAGATAAAGCTACATCAAAGGTAAATCTAAATAAATCAAGTGAACCTCAGACCTTGCGGCCAACAGTGGCAGAAAAGAGTGGAAAAATATCCAAAGTCCTCAGGGAAACAAAAATTACCCCATAAATATTTTCATTTTCTATCAGTTGAAAAAAAAACACAATTGAAAATATAATTCCTACCATTTCTTCTTCAAGAAAAAAACAATAGAAGACAAATTTCACTTAAGAAAGGAATAGAAACCTATTGCCAAAGTTTGGCAGTAGGTGTTCATTTATTGTGTTAGACTAAAATCAAAATAAATATCAGAATGTTATTTGCAGGACAGATTATAAGTGAGAGGAGCCCAGCAAAAGTTGGAAAAAAGAAGAATTTTTAAAAGGGAGTTAACAAAGTATGCAGACATCTTCATCTTTTAAAGCTGGGTGTAATACATGTCATCAGGAGTTTAGAAACTGAGAAGAGTCAAGATGGCAAAATAGAGGAGGTCACTTTCGTGGCTGCTCTATGGTATGAAACCAAGAAAGCAGATAGACAGTTTCTCAGTAAAGTGGGGAGAGAGAGAGAGAGAGAGAGAGAGAGAGAGAGAGAGAGAGAGACTGACTTTACTGAGAATTAATACTGGACATTCAAAGCAGAATCCATGTTTGGGCTGGGGTTGTAACTCACTTACCTAGCATGTGTGAAGCACTGGGTTCAATCCTTAGCACCACATAAAAATAAATAAAATTAAGTTAAAAAATGTTCAGAGAAATAATCTATATCTTGAAAAAAAGAAGAAAAAAAAAGAGAAACATGTTTTTAGGAGGCCTGTTGGCATATCTAGGTATAGGGAGATCATAGATCAAAGACACTGCCAGTCTAACCTGAAAGCTGTGATGCACAATATTCTTGTGTGGGAAAGAATCCATATCTTTCCTGGCTTCATGCAGAGGACAGTGGAAGGAGCCATTTTACAGCTACATCATGGTGGCCAGCAGCTAGTGAGTACAATTCCTGCCGACCCTGAGCTTGGCCAGAAATACAGGCCTGGCAAACCCACACCCCACAGCGTAGAGTAGCCTAAGTGACCAGGAGAAAAATCAGACACAAGGGAATATGGGTCATGGAAAACCACTCTCCTGCCCCCCCCCCCACCCCATTCTCCTTGAATCCAGTGGCTCTGGCTGGGAGAGATGCGCCTGACCAGGAACTCAAAAGGCCGGGAGTGACTAAGTTTGGAGAGCCCTGGAGGTGTGCTGATTTAAAATCTTCAGACTAGTCACCATTCAGTGAAGAACCTACAACCTACCTAGACCCAAACTCTACTTCCAAGAGCTCTGCCAGTAGGATTTCCTCACACTCCAGCAACCCCACCCTGATGGTTGAGCAGGCAGCATGCTCTAGCAACCCTTCCTAACACGGCTGAGAAGAGAAGCTGAAAATATTTTGAACTCCAACAGAAACAATTCTTTAACTTTTCATCAAAAATTTTTTAATCTTTTTTGCCCTTTTCTCTCTGTAGTTGTGAACTAAATGGTTCATGACACTTATACATATACATTTGTCTCTTTATTCCCATTTCCAGCATTTTTTTTTTTGGAGACAGTTCTTTTTCTTGGTTCAGTATTCTGAGGGCTATGATTTTTCATTAGTATGTTTCAGTTTTATTGTCTATTTTTTTATTTTACATTTAAATTCTTTAATTTTGATTTTATTCATTTTTTTCTCTTACTTATCTGTTTCCTTTGACTCTCTTTTTCTTTAATTCTGCTAATAGCTAAACTCTATTGTTCTTGAACTGTTCCTTTAATTTTTTACTTTTATTTTCTCTCTTCCTCCCTCATATTCATCCCATCCTACATCTTTTGTTTTATCCCTATTCACCATTTGAAATTGTAAACTCTTTTGTAAACTTACTGTTTTTACTGTAAACAATAACTGATTATATCATTTCTGTTTATGATGACAATTAATACTATAGATATCATAACAGGAATTATATGATTTAATTCTGTATATTGTTTACATTGATTATTGTTATTATTTGTCTAAACTGTAAGGTACTAGAAACCTTCAGGGTCACTTTAATTCCATAGGGTAGAAACTCTACTGCCTCAGATCCAAACTGTGAGATGGGTAGTTACACAAACAGCATGAAAAAGCAAGGTAACAAATTGCCTCAAAGAATACTACAATACACCACAGTGGAAGAAATGTTAGAAAAGGAGTTTAGAAAAGTCATAGTTAAACTTTTCTGTGAGGTAAAGGAGTAGAATCAGAGAGAAAATACAGGAAGTGAAAAATCATTTCAATAAAGGGGAATTCTTAAAAAATCAAGTAGAAATACTCAAAATGAATGAATCATTAAACCAAATTTAAAATTATATAGAAATATTTACCAGAAGACTAGATCAATTGGAAGATAGAATTTCAGGGATAAAAAATATAATCTTGAAAATAAAATTGACCATGGAGAAAATATGTTGAGACCATGAGCAGAAAGTTCAAGAAATATAGGATAACATGAAAAGACCAAGTGTAAGATTTATCAGGATAGAGGAAGGTGCATAGACATAAACCAAAGGAATAAACACTAGTTTTAATGAAATAATATCAGAAATTTTCTCAAACCTTAAGAATGAAATGGAAATCAAATACAAGAGAATTATAGAATCAGAAATATACAATGCCACAGACCCACACCAATGCACATGATTATGAAAATGTCTAACATACAGAATAAGGCAGAATTTTAAAGAATGCAAGAGAAAAAAAACAGGTCATATTTAGATCTCACCTGATTTCTCAACCCAAACCCTCAAAGTTAGGAGGTCTTGAAGTAATATATACCAAGCTTTTAAAGAAAATGGATGCCACCCAAGAATACTATATCCAGAAAAATTAGGCTTCAGAATTAATGATGAAATTAAAACCTTCTATGAAAATCATTTCTCAATAATAACATTAAATATAAGTGAACTAAATTCATCAATTAAATGTCATAGACTGGCAGACTGGATTAAAAACAAGACCCAATGATAATGTTGTCTCTAAGAGACTCATAGGCAAAGACATCCACAGACTGAAGGTAAAAAAGATGGAAAAAAATATATCATTCACATTGATCTAACAAGCAAGCAAGGGTTTCTATCCTCAGACAAAATGGACTTCAAGTCAACACTAATCAGAAGGGACAAAGAAGGACATTCCATACTCTTAAGGGAATTATACACCAACAAGATATAACAATTGTAAATTGTAAAATAGGTGCCCAGTGAGGCACCTATGTACATCAAAAATCAATTTTAAAAATCAAATAGACCACAACACAATAATTAATGACTTTAACACAACTCTTTTATCACTGGATGGATCATCCAAACAAAACTAAACAAAGAAGCTAAAGAACTAAAAAATACAGTTAATAATTTAGACTTAAGACACATAATAAAAATTTCATTCATCGATGACTGAATACACTTTCTTCTCAGCAGTGCATGGATCATTTTCTAAAATAGATCATGTCTTAGGCCAAAAAGCAACTCTTAGTAAATTTTTATAAAATAATGATAATACCTTGCCTTCTATCAGTTCATAATGGAATGAAATTAGAAATGAAAAAATAAAAAATAGAAGCTACTTTAACACCTGGAGGCTAAAAAATACACTACTGAATAACCAATGGATAGCAGAAGAAATCAGGGGTTGAATTAAAAAAAATACTCAGAGTTAAATGAGAATAGTGATACAAATATCAAAATATCTGGGACACAATGAAGGTGGTCCAAGAGGAAAGTTCATAATATTGAGCTAATTCATTAAAAGTATAGAAATTCACCAACTAAATAACCTAACATTACATCTTAAGGAAATAATTAAAGTAGAAGTAGAAAGAGGAAATAATTAAAATCAGAACTGAAATAAATGAAATTGAATAAAATACTTGGGAATCCATTTAACAAAAGAGAAGAAAGGCCTCTACAATAAAACTAAAGAAAGAAATTAAACACTAAAGGAGGAAATTAAAGAAGACCTTAGATGATAGGAAGATCTCCCACATTTCTGGATAGGCAGAATTAATGTTGTCAAAAGGGTCATATTATCAAAAGCACTATACATATTTAATCCAATTTCTTTTAAAATTCCAATAATGTTCTTCATAAAAATAGAAAAAGCAGTCATGAAATTCATTTGGAAAAATAAGAGACCCAGAATAGCGAAAGCAATCCTTAGTGAAAAAAGTGAAGCAGGAAGCATCACAATACCAGACCTTAAATTATACTACAGAGTTATAATAACAAAAACAGCATGATGAAAAAAGAAATATCACAACAGCACCAAAACAGAAATGATGACCAATGTAATGGAATAAAAGACACAGAGACAAATTCATATAAATAGAGCTATCTCATTCTAGACAAAGGCACCATAAACATACATTGGAGAAAAGATAGCCTCTTCAACAGATGGTGCTAGAAAAACTGAAAATCCATATGTAAGAGAATGAAATTTAACCCCTATCTTTCACCCTGCACAAAACTCAACTCAAAGTGGATCAAGGATCTAGGAATTAGATAAGAGACCGTGTTCTTACTAGAAGAAAATATAAGCCCAACACTCCATCATTTTGGCTTAGGAACCAACTTTCTCAACAAGACTCCTAAAGCATAAGAAGTAAAATCAAGAATCAATAAATGGGATGCTATCAAATAAAAAGCTTTGTTACAGCAAAGAAAACAATCAAGAGCTTGAAGAGAGATCCTACAGAATGGGAGAAAAATCTTTGCCACTTACACCTCAGATAGAGCATAATCTCCAGGATATATAAAGAAATTAAAAAACTCAACACCAAAAAATAATAATAATAACCCAATCAATAAAGGGGCAATGGAACCAAACAGGCACTTCTCAAAAGAAGATATATCAACAAATGAAGATAGATCAACTAATATATTTTTTAAATGTTCAACATATCTTAGCAATTAGAGAAATGCAAATTGAAACTGCACTGTGATTTCATCTCACTCCAGTTAGAATTTCAACTATCAAAAATATAAATAATAAATATTGGTGAGGATGTGGGGGAAAGGGTACACTCATGTGTTGCTGGTAAGAATGCAAATTGCTGCAACCACTATGGAAAGCAATATGGAGATTCCTCAGAAAACTTGGAATGGAACCAACATTGGACCCAATTATCCCACTTTTTGTTTTATACCCAAAGGACTTAGAATCAACATACTACAGTGATACAGCCACATCAATGTTTATAGCAGCTCAACTCACAATAATTAAGCAATGGAACCAAACTAGATGCCCTTCAACAGATGAATGGATAAATAAAATGTGGTACATATACACAAGGGAATATTATTCAGTCATAAAACAGAATGACTTTATGAATTTTGCCCATAAATGGATGGGTCTAGAGACTATCATGCTAAGTGAAATAAGACAAACCAAAAAAAGAAAATCAAGTTCAAATGGTCTCTCTGATATGCAGATGCTAACACACAATAAGCAGGGTTGTGAGTAAGAAGAGAAGTTCACTGCATTAGACAAAGAGGAATGAAGAGAAGGTAGGGGGTATAGGAATAAGGTACACAGTATTTTCATCAGCTTTTTCTCTGCTGTGACTAAAGGACCCAACCAGGCAAAATTGTAGAGGGGAAAAGGTTTATTTGAGGGCTCTTAGTTTCAGAGGTCTTAGTCCATGGAAGGCTGTCTCCATTTCTTCAGGCTCAAAGTGAGGCTGAACATTATGGTGGGAGAGTATGGCAGAGGGAAGCAGCTCACATTGTGATCAGAAAACAGAAAAAGAGTCCACTCTCCAGATACAAATATATATATACCCCAAACCACACCCCAATTTCCACCTCATCCAACCACATCTTACCATTCAGTTACCACTCAGTTAATCCCTATCAGGAATAAATCACTGATTGGGTTAAGATTCTTACAACCCAATCATTTCTCCTCTGAACCTTCTTGTGTTGTCTCACATGTGAGGGGACACCTCACACCCAAATCATAACACACAGTAAAAAAAATGAATTTAGAAACCACACACACACACACACACACACACACACACATAAATGTATACACAGACACAGACACACACACACACACATATATATATAATAGCAGAAGTATTATTTAAGGTCCAAAATTATTAAAAACTTCTAAAATGAAATCAATGAAAATCCAGTGATAGAAGAATGGTTGAAAACTGTAATATAATAATTTTGTCATTTCTATGAACACAAAGTCAATTGAAAAATTCTAAACTGGGTGTGGTGGATCACGCCTGTAATCCCAGCAACTCAGGAAGCTGAGGCAGGAGGATCACAAGTTCAAGACCAGCCTCAGCAATTTTGTGAGACCCTCAGCAATTTAGCAAGACCTTGTACCAAAACAAAAATAAAATAGACTGTGTATGTGGTTCAGTGTTTAAGCACCCCTGGACTCAATCTCCTGATACCAAAAGAAAAAAAAAGAAAAGAAAAAGAAAAGTAATGGGGATTCAAGGATATTATATAAAGTTTAATTCCAACTCTTCATAAAAAAACTCTGTGGAAGGCTTTTAAGCAATAGCTCTCAAAATAAACACAATTACCCCCTTGTCACAGAGCCTTTGTTATTAGGAATTTATCTCACAGCCATACCTAAACAAGTAAATATTTATTATTGCTAGTAATGAAAAGATTTGAAACAATCTAAATGTCCATCTATATAAGATTCATTAAATTCTGGTACTTTCAGATAATGGAATGCTCTATAGTTGAGAAAAAAATAAATTAAAATCAATAAAAACATTGGATCGCTTCTAAAACAAACTCCTAGATACACAAGTGAAAAAATCTAAGTATAGAACATTGTATAGAGTCTGCTATCACATACAGTAATATTTCAAATGGAAAATATGTACATGTCTGCTTTCCTTTTCACATAACTTTGATAGAGTCTATATAGAAAAATAACTAGTAATTTAGTTGCTTCTGTGGAAGGAAACTGAGGGGGGTGGGAAGATGGAAAAAGGTCATTTTTTTGTTTGTTTTTAATTTGTTTTACTTTTTGAATTTTGCACTAAATTCCTAACTATTTGGAAATAAGTTTTATTTTGTAGTGAATTTCTAAAATCAGGCCTTTTTTAATATGGAGGTGGACAGAAGTTGGTTATCATAGTACATATTGATATTTTTTAGGAAAGTGGCTCTGAGAGATACAAAGGATCAGGAGGTTCTAGAACCAGACTTGACATAAAGTAGGATTTGTGGGAAGAAAGGAGACAGGAGGCAAAAGTGAGGGGAACACAAATATACTCCTGAAAGATGACCGTGGCATTCAGATGTTGCATTCAGCAGCCAGGTGTGGTGGCACATGCCTCTCATCCCAGCTATCTGGGAACCTGAGGTAGGAGGATCGCCAATTTTTTTTTAACATATATATTTATTTATTTATTTATTTATTTTTAGTTTTCGGCGGACACAACATCTTTGTTTGTATGTGGTGCTGAGGATCGAACCCAGGCCGCACGCATGCCAGGCGAGCGCGCTACCGCTTGAGCCACATCCCCAGCCCGAGGATGGCCAAATTTGAGGCCAGCCTCTGTGACTTAGTAAGACGCTATCTCAAAACAAAATACAGTATAAAGAAATGTAGCCAGAGGCAGAAAGTTCCCGTATTCAAACCTCAATATCACAAAACGTAACAGGAGAGAAAGGGAGGGAAGGTTCCGTTCAGCTGCTTGTATCAGAGACATAGATATCCTTATATATTCTTGTGACCCCAGAACTGGCACTGCAAGAGAAGTATGGGGAAAACACAAATAATTCCTGAAAAGCTGAGTAAGCCTGTGTTAAAGAGTTTTCCCAAGACCTCCGCCCAATGCCCCTGTACACCCCACTCCCTCTGCTCCCATCTGCAATGAGCACTGGAGAGTAAACCCGTTGTTGGACAACAATAGTTAGGGAAGAGGGCTTTTCCCAAGGAGTAGAGGCATCTTCCTCTACTATAATTTCAGGGATTGGAAAATACCCCTAACTTAGCCCCCCAATAGTAAACTCTCTGGTTTGCTCTGTGGACCTAAAATTCTCACACTTGGAGTTTTTACTGGAGGGTTAAGCCTTGACCCTAAAATTCCATAAGTATGATGAATGCTACTGAGTTGCTGGAGAAGAGGGTTAGTGTTTCTGCACGTATTATACCCAAATTCCACAAGCTATAGACAACCTGATTTATAATTTCCTGCAATTAGAGATAGACTGGGGTACAGTTGTCTTGGCTTTGAAATTTCCTGTGAACTCTCTGACCCTGGGCAAGCTACATCCATTTCAGGGACTTCCATCCCTTTGCCCCCAAATGGAGCACTTTGTCTCAATGAATTCTAAGGATCTCCTTATCTCTAAAGTGTTTCGTAAACACTTTATTGGGTTAGCTACCTTCCTCCTTCAAGCAAAGAAAATTGGTAGCTTGAGGGATCCCACAGGCAAATGGAAACCTGGCAAGGACTGAGAGGATGAGATGGTGCCCATCTGAAGGGGCACCCAGGGAACAGCAAACATGGAAAGAAGCAATGGATGTGGTCCAGAGACACCACAGAGTTCACTCAGTCATAAAGAATGAAATTAGAGCATTTGCTGGTAAATGAAAGGAACTGGAAAACATCATGTTAAGTGAAATAAGTCAGAACCTAGAAAGTCAAGGGTTGAATGTATGCTCTCGTATGTGAAATCTAGACTAAAATAAGGAAATGGAATCCCATGGAAATAGAAGAGAGATCACTAGAATAGAGAAGAGGGGTGTGGGAGAGAGAAGGATGAAGAGAAAGGGAGGAACAATGGAGAGAAATTCCTGTGTACATATATAAAAAAAACTATAAAAAATAGAAGGAAGACCAATACAGTAGAGGAAAGGCAACAGGGAGAGTGAAAAGGGAGGTAATGGGGACTGTGCAAGAGCAAATTATATTCCATGCTTATGTAATCACATCAAAATAAACCTTATATTATGCATAACTATAATTCACTAATAAAAAAATATTTTAAAAAGAAGCAATCAGGGCTGGCGCAATGCATACACCTGTAATCCCAGCTGTTTGGGAGGCTGAGGCAGGAGGATCTTGAGTTCAAAGCCAGATTCAGCAACTTAGAGAGGCCCTAAGCAACTCAGTGAGAACTTGTCTCTAAATAAAATATAAAAAGGGTTGAGGATGTGGCTCAATAGTTAAGCACCCCTGGGTTCATTCCCTGGTACCAAAAAAAGAAATAATTAGATACAGACTTGGTCAGTCAGGAAGCCCCTGGGGTGACTGAAGGAAACCCAGAGTAGCACTCAGCAAACAGATGAGGAAAAGAGAGAGAGAGAGAGAGAGAGAGAGAGAGAGAGAGAGAGAGAGAGAGAGCTAAGCCCACACAGAAGTGAAGAATTAAACTGGCAATGAAGAGTTAATATTCTCTCTCTCACGCACACAAGTGCACACACTCATATACATACATACATGGACACATACACCAGATAATTAATACATGTGTTTGTCAGGCAGTCATCCTATGTTTTCTCAAAGATAAAAACAGTTTTAGGTGCTAACTGACTCCATAAGAACACCATGGCAATCTCTAAGATTTTGCTTTGGTTAGAGCAAAGCTGAATTTATGAGGCATCCAGGTATTTAAATGAAATCATGGCTCTAATTGATTAAATGCATAAAAGCAAAATGACGCTATGTAAATACACTTAAAGTATAATGACATGTGAATTAACATAAAATAGGGCAGACTCCACATGATACACTGCCAAGCTCCCCTGTATACCCAGAGGAAAGCTCTCCATTCCACATCAAACACAGGCACAAGCCGGCTTAATGTTTCCATTTTACTCAAAGCTGGTTATCAGGAACAGTCCAACCTCCAAATGAAGCCCTCAGCAAGCACCAGCTATAAAAAGCATTCACTTGTCACTAAGAGAATATGAACAAGTTTAGCACATCTACTTTTCCACACTTGAAGTTTTCAAATGAGACTGTAAGGCAATTATCAAGGGATTTTTCAGGAAGATAACTTTCTTTCTAAATCTTTTTATCCAGGCGTGATACACAAATGTGCAATACATCTTTCCTATAATTAAGTAAAGTATTCCCTTGCTTCATAGTTACTCAGCAACAAATGACACCTACATGATCTTTCTGGAGCGCATGCACACACACACACACACACACACACAAAAAAAAAAAAAAAACCCTCAGGATTTATTTATTGCCAAGTACACTTGCCAAGTAAACATTTAAAAAATGAGTATTTTATTTGATTATTCTGCTGGTACAATAATTGAGAAAATACATTTCATCATACTTGTTTTTTACAAATCCATTTTTATCATTGTTTAGACTTTTATTTAAACTGCCCAAAAGCTACATTCCATTTTGTTACTTTGTCATCTCCACTCAAGAAAAAACTGACTGCCTACAGATAACTGTTGAGTCAAAAGGGAATGTGACGTGTCTGAGGAAAAAAATACTTTAAAAATATTTTAAAAAGAAGCAATCAGGGCTGGCGCAATGCGCACACCAGCAATCCCATATGAAAACAATAAGTATAGCTATTTATTTCATAACGGTACCACGAAGAGGTACTAGCTCAGATAATGTTTTCAAATTCAAAATAGAAGTTGGGGACCAAAGAGCAGGGAGAGAGGTAACAGGGAAAAACAGGGGGACGAAGCTGAACAAATTATAGTGGGCACATGTGTGAATATACCACATGGCCTTCCAGTTTTATATATAATGCATCCATTAAAATATAAATACATAGAAGGAAGACCAATAGAGAAGAGGAAGGGGATCAGGGAGAGGGAGAAAGGCAGAAAAGGGAGAAGTACTGGTGTTTGGACTGGAGAAAACCATTTTATGCATTTATGTATATGTCAAAATGAACCCCATGCTTTTGTATAAATATGATGCACTAAAATTTGAAAACAAAAATATGGTGGATTTAAAGTAAACTTTGGAATCAAGAAAAAAAAAGTATTTAGAATAAGATGGAAGACAGTACTAGATTGAAAATATAACAATTGTTCCCATCTGTCTTCACTCAGCTTCTGAGAACTTCTATGCCTGGAACTGAACTGGGACGTGAAGATAATTTCTGCCTTCAGTAAGATCCTAATCAAAAAGTGAAGATAAGTAAATAAATTTAAAAATTGTTTAAAAGATTGAGAAATATTTTTTTAAAAATGGTCTGTATAGATGGCACTCAAATGGAGTAAATGATTCATTCTGATTACTAGATGGTCACGTAAATATCACTTTGAAAGGATAAAGGGGAGTTTACCCAGAGATGGGGGGAACAGCACATCCTAGACAGTGAGAATAGCATCCTCAGCTGCCTGAAGCTGTGACCCATCATCCTGTTTCCAAGGAACTAGAAACTGAGTGTCACTAGAAGACACACTGTTGGGAGAGGGTAGTGATAGGAGGTCCCCCGTGGTTGGGGAAATTCATTAGAAAGCAAATTAAGGCAAATCTCCATACTTGAGTGAGAAACTTGGAGTTTTTCTGAAGATAAATGCAGAGGTTTTGAAGAATTTTAAGCAGAAGAACTAAGGTCAAGTTTCCTACTCAGGAAGAGGTAGTATACACTGGAGACGGAGTAAGGACTCAGCTAGAGAAAGAAGGCCTACGAGGCAGCATGTAATAGCTTCCATGTTACAGCAGATCCAAATTGTCTTCAATACTGCCCAGGAATTAACTTAATCTTTACCATAAATTTTCATGGCTCAAAATACAAAGATAATAAACTATAAAAGGATACATGGCAAAATTACCCAATCACTTCTGTCCATGGTCACCCATGCCCTCTCCATGCAGGCCACCAGTATGATTAGCTTTTATCTATCCTTCCTAAGATATCTCTGTACATCTAAACACTTGTCTATACCCCTTTTCCATTTTTTACACAGATAAATTCATGTTCAACACACTTTTCTGAACTTTGCTTTTATTACTAAACAAAATATGCTGGAGATATTTATCAGTGCACAATAAGTTCCTCAATCTTTTTATTTTTAAATGCTACATGTATTTTCCAGTGTGGACATATGCCATGATTTATTTAGCCAGTCTCCTATTAAAGGATATTTACATTGTTTCTCTACTACAATAAGTGTTCTTGCATACGTTTTACTTTACATCTGAACGGTTATATCTATAGAATTCTATTTCCATCATCTATTGCTGCAGAATGAACTATCCCTAAATTTAGTAGCTTAAACTAACAATTCCTGCTATGTCTCAAAAATACTGTGGATCAGGAATTGGCGACAATTCTTGTCTGGGAGATTCTTCTGTTGTGTGAGGTGTTGAGGTCATGTTTTCCCTGCAGAGTTGGTGGATACGATGGTTGGAAGGTCTAACAAGTTTCAATCACATATCTAGCATCTTGGCAGGGATGGGTGGAAGACTGCAATCAAATGGAACAACTGCTCAGAAAGGTTTCACAGTCCACTTTAGCACAGTCATCCCAGGGATGTCCAACTTCTTACATGGAGTCTTAGAATAGTTCATTCCCCCTAGCCTGATTCTGACAAATAGCCTTGTCATGAAGCCCCAGATATGGTCGTACATATCATTGAGTATGGTCTTCCCACTACAAAGACCTACCAACTAAACCAGCTGAAAAATAAAATAAAATAATCTACCTCCTCTCCAACCTAGCCTGTACTTCTAGAGTCCAGATGTTTGCAATGGACAGTCTCTTCAAAAAAATGGGAATAAAGGGGAAGTTCACTCACCAGTACCTGGATTAAAGGACAGTACCACTCTGTGGGAACAGTTCTCTGTGACTCTTTGATTCATCTCTTGGACCTGTACAACTCACCTCTTATTCACTATTATTTTCCCATTCTGGCTATTTAATAAGCTTTTCTAATTTCTTCCTGCTTCACTGAGAAAGTTGAATACCAAAGCGTTTTCCTTTTTGTTTGTTTGTTTGTTTTTGTTTTTTTGAAATGCATCTGTCCCTTTTATTTCAAGCTCATTGTACTAATACAATTCTCTTATAAACTTTGTGATTCCTAAGCATTTCAGTAAGATTCACTCTATTAGATAATAAACACACCACAAATCTCTCAAGACAGGCTCTCAGGAACTTGAGATAGAGTCAGGATGCTATGCAAAAATTCCCTAAACCCTACAAGCCTTTCTGTCTAGTAGAGAATTTCCATGATATGCCCTCAACTCTTTCAGACATCTTAATAAAGGCTCATAGGTGAATATCCTTGGGATAATCTATATCCTATGATCACTTTCTACTTTTGCTTGAAAAAATAAAATTTTCCTTTTGTAGCTCATTTTCCTCTTATTTGTATCTCATTAAATAGGGCTTAAACATCAGATGGCACTTTTAACACTGTTCTTAAAATTTTTCTCAAATTCACCAATTTTTATATAAATTCTATTTTCCATGTTAGCAGAGGTGACAATATTGCCCAACTTCCAGCCTCTACTTAATAGTTTATATGGCCTCCAAGTCAAAACAAAATGTTTTAAACTTTTGTTATGCCAACACTCGTCTTCCATATATCAAAATCTGCACTGGTTATCTATGATTGGAACAAAGTACCTCAAAACTTGGTGGCTTAAAGCAAAGCAATTTGGTCATATCCTATACTTTTAGAGGGATAAGAATTTGGGTGGTGTGAGCTGGGGTGGTTCTGCCACACATGTCAATAGAAATCTTTTGGTGACATTCACTGGCAAATAGGTTAGTGTGCAGGGTCCAAGATGGTTATATACACGTCTAATTAATTGCTTTGTTCAAAGTAATTCCCATGGAAGTCCTAATAGGGTTTGTAAGAAATAAGACAAGCTAAATCTGTGTAGAATAAAAAAAGCCCAAGAATAGCCAAAACCAAATCTCAAAATTTATATTTATAGTAACTAAGATAGTGTGTTATTGGTATAAAAACTGACCAACAGAGAAGAATAGAAAGCCCAGAATCAAGCATATGTACACATGGAAATAAGTACATGTTAAGAAGGGACAGCACAGAAAATCACTATCAATAAATAGCCCTGGACAAACTGGTTAATCTAAAAAAAGTTTTAATGGGATTCCACTTCATATTATACATAAAAAGTCAACTCCAAATGCACAGGGGAAAAAAAGTAAAACTGATAAATCAAGATAAAGGAAAATTTATTATTATCCCCCAAACCAAAAGCACTAATAATAAATAAAAGGAAAGTAGGTAACTTTGACTACATTAAATAGCTTTTGTTCTTCCAAAAAACCCACAATACAGAAACAAAAATACAGCCACAAAAGTGAAGAAGATGTCTGCAATACATAGGTAAGAAAGCTTCATTTACCATGATGGATAAATAGATAGGTAATCAAGCACATGATTGGGAATATAGATGATAGCTACCCTACAAATCAAAAATAAGAAAATATAATTATAGAAAATTACAAAAGATTTAATAGTATACCTCAGGAAAGGAAATATGAATGACTAATGTAAAATAAGAAACTCAATCTCTCAAGGAATTTATATTTAACTCATAGTAAGTTATAATTTTCCAGTCAGTAGAAATTCAAAAGCTAAGAATGCCAGTACTAAATGTTGAGATTCACTCACAGAAACATGAACTTCAATACAAACGTTGATTGGTGAAATTGCTGTGGAAATTTGGTTTTTATCTTAGATGGTTAAATATTCACCTGCCACAGAATCTAGTACTCCCAATATCAAGTGGAGAGCAGTGTTACTAACTATATGTTCCAAGGACAAGCATTGATCTTTAAACTATCCATTAATGGATGGAAATGAGATGTTTATACGAGAAGATTAAATAAACACAGTATTTCTATCATTGAAGAAATCATAAAACAAAATCAACAAAAACTTGAATGAATCAAAGTGTAGCTTCTTAATTTCATAATTGATTTATATTTGTTTGCAAGCTCCATATCTCATTGTAGGCTGGCATTTTGAATGGTACTGATCTAAAATACCTGAGTTTGATATTTATTAGTGGGTCACAAATAATTTTTTGAAGATTTTATGGTATGTGAGTTATATTTCAATTACTAACTAAAATAAATTTTAAAATGAGCTAGGGAGAGACCCACAATGTTGATATAGAAAATATTTGTTATAAAAGACTACATATAATGCTTCTGTTTTTGTAAGACTCAACATCAAGAGAAAATCTGAAAAGCAAATAAATAATGAAAATAAAGAAGTTGACTTGTGGGAGTTAGCCCAAAATATATGCGAAGCAAAGCTAATGGTTTGTTATTATATATGGTGGATACAAGTTAATTCTTTAAATATGCTTCATAGTGATCGTGTATATTTTTACATTCTCTAAGTATTATTTAAGTGATTTGCTTTTATATTTTACATGGCTGGGGAAATGGCAACTTCATTATTAAACAGTGGCCTTGGAAGCAGATGAGCTGTTATCTACTGACAGGGGTCAGCCTCACTTTTCATCAATTAGCCCCACAGCTCTTCCTCTGATGACTTCTCCTGAGTCATTCCTCTGTTGATGACCAGCCAACTGAGTCAGGAGTTGGCTTTTTATAAATCTGGTGCATCAAAAATGAGTCATCCACTCATTTTTGTCACAGTTCATTTCAAAATTATCTTCCACCTCCTCTCATCTAAAATTAACCTACCTATTATTTTATCTAAGCCACGTCATTGTTATTATGCTGTGTTAGTATTTAAATTTTTAGTTCCCCTGATATCTCTAGGTCTGTGATTCCCCATTTGTTGCATAAAATCATTCCAGTGTTTTATGAAGAAGTTATATAAAGACTAGAGCAACATCATTGTTCGGTTTTAAGTCCAGTTGAATTCTCTGTTATTTCAGGGCATGACAATCATCTCAAAAAACAAGTTTATAGAAAGAACAAAGGTATAAATATCATTTTTGTTTATTTTGGGGGATGTTTTGTTTTTAAGTCCAAAAGCTTCTCTTTTAGTCTTTGTCATAGAAGAAGTCCACATCAACAATGGGCTGGAGTAACCCTTCTAATAATGGAAGAGCTAAGGAAGACATGCCAGTTTAAAAAAGGAGGTAGGGAGGGGGTATTGGCGCAGGAAAGATGGTGGAACGAAATGAACATCATTACCTTAGGTACGTGTATGACTGCACATATGATGTGATGCTATATCAGGTACAACCAAACAAAAAGTTGTGCAGCAATTGTGTACAATGAATCAAAATGCATTCTGTTGTCATATATACCTAATTAAAATTAATTAATTAATTAATTGATTTAAAAAAGGAAAGGGGGTCAGATCTGGTCTGATTTCTCGCCTTGGAGTCAAACATCAAGTGCAGAACCACACATGCAAATGATGGGACTTTGGCTGAGTAAGTTTGTAGACTTTTTCTCCAGTGAAAGAATCAATGAACTAGTAAAAATTACTAAAAACACAACTGCTTAAAA